>NW_021319809.1:1199120-1298380 GCF_001605985.2 Dendrobium catenatum | reverse complement strand
CCCCCCCCCGCTCCCCCAACCATTTTTTTATGTCAAGATGGTGAAATTTGTAATTTTAAATATCAAATTTTTAAATACCAATCGATGCTACTATATACTGGATATCACGTACCCACAGGTTAGATTTATTCTTTTGACGACTAGCCCTAATTGAAAATTCTCTCTCATAGTCGAGATGAGTAATTAACTATAGGGGCTTGCGCCTATAGGAAACCAGAAGACAGATTATAAAAAACTTACAAAAATGAGGGCGAAAAATCTGGGTAGTGTCTTATTTACAAACCTAATATGTATTCTGAAAATCTACCTTGGAACTTTATCCGTTAAAACTCCCCCAACAACGAAAGAAAAGAGAGGGGGAGACAAGGGCGCAAATTTTTGGAGCTCACTGCTCTATATGAACATATCATCTTCATTTATGAAAGTACATATGAGATATTAATGTATACTACTATTTAGTATATTTGCTCATGGTAGTAGTTATCACTGTTTTATTTGTAAGAACTCACGTTGTGTTCTTATTATTTTTACATGTGCTATTAGTAATTTATTTCTACATATAAATATGTATAAAGGCCTCCATTTGTTATCAAGTGCATACTTCATTAGTTGATTTAATGCATATTAATATGGTTGTGCAGCTTCCCTTTTTTTTGCTTCCATTCAGCAAGAAGCAACCACTCTTAAGCTCCTCTTCCTTACCATCATTTTATGTTCTTCAGCGAATAATGATAAATTTTCATCCCATAAGCTGCCTCTCAACTGCTACTGCAACATCTTCTCCTGCTTGAAGAATAAAATTTCATCACATACACTGCCTCTCAACTGCTAGTGCAACATCTTCTTCTCCTGATGCTCATAGAATAGCAAATTATAAGCCAACTATTTGTGATCATAGCTACATACAATCGCTGCCAATTGATTACATGGTGATAGCTTAGTTATCTTCAAAATTGCTTAGAGAAGTAATGAAGAACTTTTTCTATTATATTCACACTTGAGTTGTTTTTGTGAATTTTTTTTCTATTTTTTAAAGAAATTTTTTAGTTCAAAATTTCTTTAAAGCAGCAAAATGACAGTCATCAAAAACTATCCCAAATGTAGCCTTAGATAGAGATATTTCAATTAGTATTAATAGTGTTTATAAAATGACATGCATAAACAATTTTTATTCTATTTAAGATTTTGTTTAGTCAAAATATACCATTTTAATCTTTTTTTTTTCATGTTTAGTTAATTTTTTTTATTCAATCATAAATTATTTTATATAAATAAGAAGGCTTTGATCTAGATATACGATCTTTGGCTGAAGATAATAAGTGTGGATCTGCTCTTTTGATTTGCATACTTAGTACTTGGATCATGCTAGCAGTTAGAGAACAAAATTAGCAGTTTTATTTGGAATAAAGAAATGTAAGTTAATAATTTACTATTTCACATTAATATTTATTTTCTTTTAATCAAATTTCAAGCATTTAGGAGTGATAATTTTACCTGTAACTTCAACATCTTTATTCTAATTTTAGTCAAAAATCCAATTGCTTTCGCTAAAAAATAGCTTAATTGACTTATTATCACCATTATAATTAAGCATCCAATCACAAACTTTACTAGATAATGTATCTTCTTAAGTTATAATGACATGCAATTGAACTTATATCTTTAATGTTAAAGTAATAATAAAAGTTATTTTTGAAAATACATATTTAATGCTATATGAATAATATTACTTAGTTGATGAATGAGTGTAATATAGCATGAGGAGTTGAACAATCACAAAATTATGCAAGAGAAAAAGTATATATATATATATATATATATATGTTGTGTCCAGGAGTATTCGTGGCGGTAGAGAAATATCATATTTAACGTCTTAGCGTTATACGAAAATCCGGCACGCAATCATGTAAGTGAGTGTGTAGCATTCATAGGAGACACCGATATTTTTACATGAAAAACCCCTAAAAAGGGGAAAAAACCATGGGGTCTAGCCCAGTTTGAATGAATCCACTAATATTACAGTTGATTACAAATGAGTCCCTTCATTGGGTGAAGGCCTTAGCTTGATGCACATTTTATAGAGTACATTACATGATGTGAATACAAAGAATCACTATTGACGTGTTCGTTTGGTCGGGAGGACCATAGTTTGGTGAAGGAGGTCAGAAAGACTGTAGTCTGCGGACAACGTAAGTCAGGAGGACCGTAGTCGGCTGGCGACAGAGGTCGGAAGGATTGTAGTCAGTGGGGGACGTAAGTCAGGAGGACCGTAGTCGGCTGGAGACGGAGGTCGGGAAGACTGTAGTCGGCGGGCGACTTAAGTCAGGAAGACTTTAGTTGGCTGGCGATAGAGATCGGAAAGACTATATTTGATGGGAAACATAAGTTAGAAGGACCATAGTCGGCTGGCGACATAGGTTGGAATGATTGTTGTCTGACGACGAAGGTCAAAAGGATGGCGTCAGATAAAATGTCCAACAATGAAAAGAAATCCATCTTCGGATAGATATACAATGAAATTCCGACAACCGATAGAAGTCCGGCGTTGGGTAGAAACTTGGCGAAGAGTGAAGGTTCGGCGTCAGGTAGAAGTCTGACGTCTTTTGGTGGCCGAGGAGAACTCCAGCATCACTTGGGCGGAGTTTCGGAGTCAGGAGGGAACTCTGTTATTACTTGGGAAGAATTTCAGTATCCCGTGAAAGTCGGGCAGAATTCTTGTGTCCCGTGGAAGTCAGGCAGAATTCCAGCATCATTTGGAGTTCGGGTAGAACTCCGGCGGTGGTCGAGGAGTTTCTTCCCTCCTAGTTGTCTCTCTTCTCTTCTTCCTCTTGCTTCGGTCCCCCCTCATGAGAAATGAGGGGTCTATTTATAGATTTATTGGAATGGCATAGCTCTTAAATAGGTGTGAGATCGGGGGCAAATAGGGAGTGGTCGAATAGACGGTTGATATTGAATCCCTTGATTGTGTACCGTTCGTCAGACATTTGAAGGTCTTAATGATGTAAGAATTTGGCGATCTTGGGCTCTTTGGATTTGTTTTGTCGAGACATTCGATTCGACTATAAGCTCGTCAAAATCGAAGACCGTTTGGTAACTCAAATTGCGGTATGAACTTTCTAACAGCACTTTGGGTGCTTGATTTGGGCTCAGTTGGGCTCGGATTGAGTTGAATTTGGTGTCGTTGGGTTTGTGTTTCCGAGATGCTCAGTTCGACTATAAGTTTGCTGAAGTCGGAGTTCAAGTGATCCCGGATTTAATTTTTGAAGTTTTCGAGTTGATTTTTCCTCGAGATTCATCCCCGATCAAGATAATTTTTTGATGATATATCAGTTGCCTCTTATTTTCGGATGTCGAAGCTCCAGGAGTCCGAAAATATATGCGTCGACATTTTGATACTTGCCGAATCGTAAAAAATTGCGTTCCAAAAATTAATAGCTTGCTCAAACTTGATCATAGAGGCCCCGTTGAGCTTCGAAAGTATCAAAATTGAGTCTGGAATGTCGAAAAACGTGTACGAGGACCTAAAAATTTCCGATTTGGACTTTTCAGGTCGAAGATTTGGGCCCATAAGCATTTCGGCGGCTAAACCAGCCGGCCGACAGGCTGGTCACCTTTTTTGTGTGGGGCCCACCTCCATTTTTTTATGAATATTCCTTTGAATATTCTTATTCTATGAATATTCCTAACATCTTTTAGGAATATTTTTATTCATAAGGAATATTCCTCCATACTCTTTCCCCTATAAATAACCCCATAAGGCGTAGGAGGAAAATTGCTCCTCTCCTACTTCTTTCTTCCTTTAACTTTCTTACAGTCCGGGCATTCCGCTGTTTTATGTAGGTGATTTTCTCTACTTAAATAGGTGCCCCTCTTCTTCTACAGAAGTTAGAAATTTCTTGGCATTTCCTCTTTTTCTTCTTCTGGCTTTCTTACAGTTGAGACATTATGCTTTTTTTTGTAGGTGATTTTTCCTACTTAAATCGGCGCCCCTCCTCTTGTACAGAAGTTAGAATTTTATCTTCTTTCTCTTCTGTTTTTCTTTTTGCTCTAAAGGCTTTCCACTGTTTTTCGTAGGTGATTTTCCCTACTTAAATCGGTGCCCCTCTTCAGTGTACAAGAAGTTACACTTTTTGCATCAATTTCTTTTTTTCTCCTCCCTCATTCTAACTTTCTTACAGTTGAGGCATTCTCCTGTTTGTTGTAGGCGGCATCTCCTACTTAAATTCAGGGCCCCTCTCTATGTGTAGAAGTTAGACTTTTTTGCAATCGTTCCTTTTCTTTCTCCTCCCTCATTCTAACTTTCTTATAGTTGAGGCATTCCCCTATTTGTTGTAGGCGGCATCCCCTACTAAAATTCAGGGCCCTTCTCTATGTGTAGAAGTTAGAATTTTTTTGTAATCATTCCTTTTCTTCCTCTATGATCTTCTTCTTACATTGAAGGCATTCCACTGTTGGAGATAGATGATATTCCACTATCAAGTTTCAGTGCCCCTCTTTTGTGTAGAAGGAGAATTTTTTTCTCCTTGTTCTTCACTTGCGTTCTTCTTTTTACATTGGAGACATTCAACTGTCGGAAATAGGCGGCATTCCCTTATCAAGTTTTAGTGCCCCTCTATTATGTAGAAGGAGAATTTTTCCTCCTTATTCTTCTCTTGCGAACTTCTTCTTACATTGGAGGCATTCCACTGTCATAGATAAAAGGCATTCCCCTATCAAGCTTCAATGCCTCTCTTTTATATAGAAGGAGATTTTTTCCTTCTTATTCTTCTCTTGCGAAATTCTTCTTACATTGGAGGCATTCCACTATCTGTGATAGGTGATATTCTCCTATCGAGCTTCAGTGCCCCTCTTTTGTATAGAAGTAATCGTGATGAGAGGATATCTTATTAAAATATAATCCTTGACATGAGAAGATCAGTTGCTGCTTGTATGCGAGGGTGATTTGAGAAGATATGGCGTCAATAGTATCCAGGAGGAGCCAGTAGACGGGGAGAATTTTGATGTTGTTCGAGCGGAAGTCTGTCGGCTATGGACGATCGAGTTTAAGCCCATCAGTAGTCAACGACCGAGTGTAGAGCTAAAGGAGAGAGTTCGAGGGTGTGCTGCAAGTAACAGTCGAGCGAGAAGCCGATGATGGCCGATATAAAGTGAAGGACCACCGGCAAATATCAGATGAATGACGGAATGATGTCAAGAGTCTAGTGTCATTTTGCCCATGCAATATGCATCCATACTGAAGTATACCAACAACAGATATCACTGAGTCAAGGAGTTGGAGCTGTGTGTTATGTTAGTGGTTTGGTGACACACATATAGTGTCAACTGAGTTGAGGCCTGATGAAAACCAAATTGTAATCTTTCTTTGAAGAAGAAGTTGTAGGAGATATTTGATATGCAGTAGAGAAGAAGTCACTAAATCTACTAAGGATATTTGACTGTTGTAAAGTTTCTTGTTGCTTGATGATTGTAACTTATACAAATGATGTCACTTTGCTTTTTTAATTTCAATTTTTTGCAAAAATGAACTTGATGTGCACTTTTTGCAATGTAACTCCAATTATATGAAGTCAAGAATTTATCCTTCGGATGAAGATGAATTGTTTATGCATCTTTGAGGCATACTTTGATATATTGCATAATGTATTTTTTTAAAGGCTTTTTAGCATGCTAAGAATCTTTGTAGAAGAGGTCGAGAGAATCCACCAAGGATGTGAGACCTATCCGAGGTTGTATGTCGGAGCCTTTGCTCGACGACGTTAACCTATGTGGAAGAGGTCGAGAGAATCCACCAAGGATATGAGATATATCCAAGGTTGTATGTCGGAGCCTTTGCTTGATGACTTTAACCTGTGTGGAAGAGGTCGAGATAATTCACCAAGGATGTGAGACATATCCGAGGTTGTATGTCGGAGCTTTTGCTCGACGATATTAACCTGTGTGGAAGAGGTAGAGATAATCCACAAAGGATGTGAGACCTATCCGAGGTTGTATGTCGGAGCATTTGCTCGATGATGTTAACCTGTGTGGAAGAGGTCGAGAGAATCCACCAAGGATGTAAGACCTATCCGAGGTGGTATGTTAGAGCCTTACTCGATAACGTTAACCTGTGTTGAAGAGATAAAGAGAATCCACTAAGGATGTAAGACTTATCCGAGGTTATATGTCAGAGCTCTGCTCGATAACATAAACCTGTGTGGAAGAGGTCGAATCAGATCCCCCTGGGATTGATTTTACCATGATTGGGAGGGGGTGAACGGCGCGTGTATCCCGAATTAAATGTGAAGAATGATCTATTTTTTGGCTGTTACTACCTTTTTCAGGTCGAGATTAAGCCCTTTCCCAAGGAGTAGAAGTCCAGCAAGGGACTGTATAAAGCTTGCAATTGATTGGAAGTATACTTGCTGTCACTGGGATTTTTCTGAAATATCATCTTGATATAGAAAGCATCAGAGCATCTTTTTTACTAGAATTAGAGTCAAAGTTGCCCCCCAGTCCGTATCTGATGCAACAATGACTGATGTCAGGAAGTTGATAAGAGCGATCTTTTGAGATTGGAGCAAAAGTTGCCCCCTAGTCGGGAACCATGTTCTCATAGACTATGCCAAACTATTGCGTCCAGGAGTATTCGCGGTAGTAGAGAAATATCATATTTAACATCTCAGCGTTGTACGAAAATCCGAAACGCAATTAGATAAGTGAGTATGTAGCATTCATAGGAGATGCCAATATTTTTACATGGAAACCCCTTAAAAAGAGGAAAAATCACGGGGGCCTGGCCCAGTTTGAATGAATCCACTAATATTGCAGTTGATTACAAAGACTGTAGACGATGTAAGTTAGGAGGACCGTAATTGGTTAGCGACAGAGGTCGAAAGGACTGTAGTCGGTGGGCGACGTAAGTCAGGAGGACCATAGTCGGCTGGAGACAGAGGTCGGGAAGACTATAGTCGGCGGGCGACGTAAGTCAGTAGGACCATATTCGACTGGCAATGGAGGTTGGAAAGATTGTATTCGGCGGACGACGTAAGTCAGAAGGACCATAGTCGGCTGGCGA
Source organism: Dendrobium catenatum (assembly GCF_001605985.2). Classification (NCBI taxonomy): domain Eukaryota; kingdom Viridiplantae; phylum Streptophyta; class Magnoliopsida; order Asparagales; family Orchidaceae; genus Dendrobium; species Dendrobium catenatum. The sequence goes on along the minus strand of NW_021319809.1, from coordinate 1,291,326 downwards.
CAGAGGTTGGAATGATTGTTGTCTGACAACGAAGGTCAGAATGACGGAGTCAGATAAAAGTCCAACAATAGAAAGAAATCCATCTTCAGATAGATGTACAACGAAAGTCCGACAACTAGTAGAAGTCCGGTGTTGGGTAGAAACTTGGCGAAGAGTGAAGGTCCGATGTCAGGTAGAAGTCTGACGTCTGTTGGTGGCCGAGGAGAACTCCAGCATCCCTTGGGTGGAGTTTCGGTGTCAGGAGGGAATTCTGTCATTACTTGGGCAGAATTTCAGTATCCCGTGGAAGTCGGACAGAATTCTGGCGTTCCGTGGAAGTCAGGCAGAATTCCAACGTCATTTGGAGTTCAGGCGGAACTCCGTCGGTGGTCGAGGAGGAGTTTCTTCCCTCCTAGTCTTCTCTCTTCCCCTCTCCTTCTTCTCTTCTTTCTCTTGCTTCGGTCCCCCCTCATAAGAAATGAGGGGTCTATTTATAGATTTTTTGTAGTGGCATAGCTTGTAAATAGGTGTGAGATCGGGGGCAAATAGGGAGTGGTCGAATGGACGGTTGATATTTAATCCCTTTATTGTGCATCGTTCGTCAGACATTTGAAGGTCTTAATGATGTCTCATCGAGCCGTTCGATTCAACTATAAGCTCGTCAAAATTGGAGACCGTTTGGTAACTCAAATTGTGATATAAACGTTCCAACAGTACTTTGGGTGCTTGATTTGGGCTCATTTAGGCTTGGATTGAGTTGAATTTGGCGTCGTTGGGTTCGTGTTTCCAAGACGCTCAGTTCGACTATAAGTTTACTGAAATCGGAGTTCATATGATCCCAGATTTAATTTTTGAAGTTTTCGGGTTGATTTGTCCTTGAGATTCGTGCCCAATCAAGATAATTTTTTGATGATATGTCAATATATATGGAAGGGAAAAATTAATGGAGGAAGTAAGATTTTTTATCAATCAACAACATAGTCTTATTGAACAACTTGAACTTGTGGATAACTTGTGTCAAATAGGACTTGGTTATCATTTTGATGCAGAGATCAAGAATTTATTGAGTTCTATTAGTTCATTTATGAAAAATATCAACAATTTGATAGAGAATAACAACCTTCATGATTTTGTCTTGCTCTTTAGGCTTGTTAGAAAACATGATATACATAATGCTTCAATACTAAGGTATGCACTAACAAATGTATGCACATGCTAATTTTTCATTTAAAGTTTATTAATTCAATGTAAATGTAACCTAAGAGTTTGGTTAAAGTGGCAACACTTTTGTTCTCATCATATAATGGAAGTCACACATTCACATATATTCTATCATTTTATTGAAACTAAAATTTGTATGAGATTTTATCCTTATTCCCTCTTTATCTATATACTGAAATCTTTCCATATACCTAGATACCTATAATTGACCTCGTGCCTTACTTTCAAGTAAAGAAATATTTGTGAGATGTTTTTGTTCAAATAATAATATTAAAAATAATATTGTTAATCTAATTAATATATATATATAGATATATATATGTATATATATATATATATATATAAGTTCTATTAAGCTTATTATAGGGAAAATACAAGATTTTGAGTTAGTTTTAATTTTATTTTATTTAGATGCAAATGATGATAATAATATTTCATATTTTGTTGTAATTTATTTTAACGATCAGTTAGCTATCCTAATGTCTATATATTTAGAAATTTGACTTACATCTAGGTGTTTTCTAAATATATAACATAAATACTAATAAATAAAACTCTCCTTAACTTCAAATACTATATCAATTCTATGTCATATTAGTAACAAGTATTCCTAAAATGTTCTTTAAATTGGCAAACTTGATGATTTAATAAGCTGCTTTAAAATAGAGGAAGAAAGTTTTAATCTCAATAATCAATTAGATGTAAAATGAATGCTTAACTTGAATGAGGCTTCCTTCCTTGCTATGGAAGTAGAGGATGAATTGGATGAGGCAGAAAAATTTGCAATGAAGCATTTAAAATACCATGATAGATCCTTAATAAGTCCACAACTTGTTGAGCAAATAGAACATGCCTTGGAGATACCCTTGCATTGGAGAATGTCAAGGTTACATACTAGATGGGGAGACAAAAGAACTTTAATCCCACATTGATTGAGTTTGTTAAACTTCTTTTCAATATATATGGTGCAAAATATCTACAAGACAGAGCTTCAGGAATTGTCCAGGTAGTTTGTGTTTCTCATTTATGTATATGTGTGCAATTTTCTTATTATAATTTTGAGAAATATTGATGCCTATCCATTTGATCCTTAGGTGGGTGAGAAATCTCAATGTAGTTCATGGTGAGCTTAATTTTGCAAGAGATATATTGGTGGAGAATTATTTATGGCCCATAGACTCTACATTTCAGCATAAACTCTGGAGAGCAAAAAAGCAATAACCAAAAGTAATAGTCTCATAACAATAATTGACAATAATTGATGATATTTATGATATCAATGGTACCTTTGATGATATAAAGCTATTTACAAATGGTATTGAAGAGATAGGAAGTGCAATAAATTGTTTGATATGCATAAAGTATTTTTAATTAGCTATTATTATAAAAAATTGATAAACAATAGTAACAAAATGACCACTAAATACAATAAAGTATATTTACTTAAATACTCCTCAATTAACATATTAAAATTGGAACTTCGAGATGGAATATAGTTGCAACACAATAACTTTCCGATTACATGAAGAAATGTTTGACCTCACTTTTTAATACAATGTATGATGTTGCCTCCTCATTTTCAAAGAAAAAAGAGTTGGATATTCTTCCATGCCTAAAAAAATGGTAATATAAGAATTATTTCAATTAGCATGTCTTTTAAGTTTTTAAAAATGTATTCAAGCTTTTTCTTCATATTCCAATTTTTAAAAATAAATTTGTGTAATATAAGCTTGTAAATACAAGGTTATGTAGATTCTGATATTGCTGGAGATTTTGATGGTAGGAAAAGCACAATATGTTATATCTTCATTTTGGGAAAGATTGCATGCAGTTTGATTTTCAAGTTATAGAAGATTGTTACATTCAACCACAGAAGCAGAGTACATTGCTATCATTGAGGCTAGCAAGGAGATGCTTTGGTTGCAAAATTTCTTGATAGCACTTGTCAAGCGGCAAAGGAATGGGAAGATGTAAAGTAACAATATGAGTACTATACATCTAGAAATAAATAATGCATTTCATGCCATGATGAAATACATCCATCTTCGATATTATTTCATCAGATCCCTTTTGGAAGATGGCCATTTATCTTTGGGGAAGATATACATGACAGAGAATCCTGCAGATATGCTGACAAAGATGGGTACAGTTGATAAAATGAAGCTATGTGTGGCTTCAGATAGTATTCATAAAGGATGAGAGCATGAGTGAGACACACTATTGTTACTGTGATTGGTGTTACAAATAGGAAAAAGGGTTTATTGCAAACAGTTCTAAGTGGGAGATTGTAATGTGTGGAATTTGAATGTGTTGATCAATCTAGTTATTCTATTGTTTCTAACCTCAAAGCTTTTCGTATTCATTAGTGGTGTGGAGGGTTTACCCTCTGCTTGGGTTCGGGTGATTTGCACCCAAAAATTCGTACAACGACCCGGCATTGTGTACCTAAGCGCCCCAACATTGCGTACCTGAGTGCTAGAGCATTGTGTTCTCGAGCGCCCCAGCGTTGAACGACGGTGAACAAAGTGCCGCAACGATATAAATATGGCACCGCAGTAGTGCAAGATAGAGGTTTGAGCACCGCATCGCCCCAAACCAGTGCCACAACGCTGCGAGACTGACTGGATGATTTTCTTTCTCATTTTTCTGAAAGGTTGCATCCCTTGGGGTTATTTTACTTGACTTTTCCTTCTATTTTAAATGTGTATACATTGGGAACAATGCAAGTGAGAAGAGACGGAAGGAGAGAGTGCGAGAGAAGAGAAGTGAGCACTTATTTATCCCAATTTTTATATTGGATTTCTTTGTACGGTGTGGCTCCATGGTTTTTTTTCATATTTTGGATTTTTTTCACACTAAATCCTAGTGTCCTTTACTTTCCTCTCCTTATATTTTCTTGCTTGTTTCGTCATTGTGGTGTTCACTCCTCCTCATCTTCCCCAACACAGTCCTCAAACCAATGTCACCCAACTACGGCCCTCTAATCATCGCCAGTTGACCACTGTCCTTCCAACCTCTATCTCCCACCGACTATTATCCTCCTTCGTCCGTTTCTTGGCCTCCGGGTATGATCCTAGGACTACCTTTACCCAACTACGATCCTTCGATCATCATTGTCTGACCACGACTTTCTAATCATCATCTTCCGACTACGACCTTCAAACCACCGTTGTCAGACTATGACCTTCAAACCACAATCACCCATCTACGAACCTTACATTCACCATAATCTGACTATGAATATTATAACTGTCGCCTGTCAACTATGGTCCTTCAACCTCCATCGTCCGTCGAGTACAATCCTCCGACCTATAATATTTTGGCTATTATCACTAGCTACTCCAACACCTATTAGCTTCATCATCTGCCACCACTAATAATGCCAACACACACTATCACTTACAGGAGCAACGCACGCCGCCAACATCAACTTTGATTCCCAATTCCAACACTTGGGTTTATGTTGGATTCCTACCAACTTCAACCACACATACATATATATAATATATTATTAATATAACCTTATAAGTATTATATATATAATTATAACTATAAATAGTATTATATATCCTAGTATATATATATATACATGTATATATAATATAATATATATAGGTAGATATAGTATATATTCAATGCTTTGTCTCGAGGTGGTTTTTTTTACTTTTATGGTCATATAAAAGATATAATGTCTCTTATGATTCTTATACTTCTTTCTAGTTATATGTGTGTACTATATATACGTTTAAAATTAAGACATTAAACTCTCTTTTTCTCTATTGTCATGAATATTTTGACGCACAACAATTATAAAGTGTAAATAATATTATAAATCTAATTTTAAAAACAAATAATCCTCAAATCTCTGGTGAATCTAAGCCTACGATGGAGCCACATATGTGTTTTGATAGCAATCATTCTATTCTACCAGGTAATGTGTGGATGAAGGGAAGGAGATCTGAGATGATAAGAGATTAAGTCGATAAAATATGGGGAATATGGGAAATGCCCAAAATATTTATAATAAAATAACTCATAAAAAGCAAAGAATTATGAGGACAAACGGCATCTGCCAGTAGGCCAATTATATTGTGATAAGTGGCATCGTGTAAGATTTTTCTTCTTATTTTACATTCAAGACAAATTTTCCATGCGAAAATAGTGCACATATTATATTATGTCAAGACAAACTATCAATATTACGTCAACGTTGCCAACCAAAAAAAAAGTTCCACGTGATAAATCATTGGAAGATTTTGGGGTTCACTGAGGTAGAAGCGGCTAGGGGTGCAACCGCGTCACGCCGACTTGCGAGTTAGCTCGGACTCGACTCGGTAATAGGCTCGATGAGTCGAGTTTATCGAGCTCGTGAGTCGAGCTCGAACATGAGTTCGAGCTCGAGCTCAAACATACATCGGACTTGACTCGTCCGCTCAACGAGCAGCTCGATGGCGGAGCTTGCGGGCGGGAAATCCAAATCTCGCAAGCGGAAAATCCAAAACAACGACGAAGCACAAGCGGATCTTGATTCTCGACAATGAGCGAGCTCAGGACAAAGGGAGGATGCGACTGCAAAATCAGGATGATGGATCTCGACGGCAGAGCTCATCCATATTGCTCGTCAGATCTTGGGACGACAACCTTGAGACGACGGATCTCGAGTTCTCGACGACGGAGCTCAGGAACACGTTTGACGAGCTCGAGATGTCGGTTCTCGACGGCGGACGAGCTCGGGACAAAGGGCAGATACGATTGTGAGATAGGATGATGGATCTCAACGACAGAGCTCATCCATTTCTCGTTGGATCTCGAGAGGACGAGTTCTCAATGACGGAGCTCAGGAACACGTTGGACGAGCTCAAGATGTCGGTTCTCGACGGCGGACGCTGCGAGATCGGGAGATGAATCTCGAGTTCTCGACGGCAGATCTTGGATAACGCCGGATGAGCTGGATGATGACGGACGCAACCACGAGGGCGGAACTCAAGTCTTGCGACGACGGACATTACGACGGGCTCGATAGCGGAGCTAGCTCGACGAGCCGCTCGATATGACAACGAGTCGAGCTCGGGCTAGAATTTTCAACTCGACTCGAGTTCGAGCTCGAGCTCCGGTTTAGATTGTTGAGCTCGACTCGAACACCCCCTGGCTCAAGCTCGACTCGACTCGTTTGCACCCCTAGAAGTGGCAGATAAAAATCCCAAAAGTTTAAACTCCCAAAATTTTACTGTTTTTGCATTTAGCGCATTTATGAGAGAATAAATGATACTTGTTTTCTTCACAATGTCGTGGTTCCTATCGTTTTGTTCTTTTCTTATTGCTTTGATTCTTTCTTCTTTATTTTAATTTTTACATGTGTTATTAGTAATTTATTTCTATATATAAGTAGGTATAAAGGCCTCCATTTGTTATCAAGTGCATACTTCATTAGTTGATTTAAAGCATATTAATATGGCTGTGCAGCTTCCCCCTTTTTTGTTTCCTTTCAGCAAGAAGCAGCCACTCTTGAGCTCCTCTTCCTCACCATCACTTCCTATTCTTCAACGAATAATGATAAATTTTCATCCCATAAGCTGCATCTCAACTGCTACTGCAACATCTTCTCCTGCTAGAAGAATAAATTTTCATCACATACGCTGCCTCTCAACTGCTAGTGCAACATCTCCTTCTCTTGCTCGTAGAACAGCAAATTATAAGCCAACTATTTGGGATGATAGCTACATACAATCTCTGCCAATTGAGTTCATGGTGATGGCTTAGTTGTCTTCAAAATTACTTTGAGTAGTTGTTAAGAACATTTTCTATTATATCCACAGTTAAAAACTGTCCCGAACGAAGCCTTCGAGATATTTCAATTAATATTAATAGTGTTTATAAAATTATATGCATAAATAAATTTTTATTCTATTTAAGATTTTGTTTAAACAAAATATACCATTTTAATCATTTTTTCATGTTTGGTTAATTTATGTTATTCAATCATAAATTATTTTACATAAATAAGAAGGCTTTGATATCGATATAAGATCTTTGACTAAAAGACTAAGTGTGGGTATGCTCTTTTAATTTTCATAATTAGTACTTGGGTCATGCTAGCAGTTGGAGAACAAAATTAACAGCTTTATTTTTGTTTGGATTAAAGACATGAAAATTAAATAATTTACTTTTTTACTCTAATATTTATTTTCTTTCAAACAAATTTAAAAAATTTAATAGTGATAATTTTACTTGTAACTTCAACATCTTTTCTTCTAGTTTTAGTCAAAAAGCCAATTTGGTTTGGCTAAAAAATAGCTCAATTGACTTATAATCACCATTATAAGCATCCAAAAACATAATTTACTATATAATGTATGTTCTTAAGTTATAATGGCATACAATTGAACTTATATCTTTAATGTTAAATTAATAATAATAGTTGTTTTTAAAATACATATTAATGTTATAGGAATAATATTACTTATTTGCTGAATGAGTCTAATATAATATGAGTTGTTGAATAACCTCTAAATTATGCAGGAGGAAAAGTATATAGACCAAAGGGAAAATTTTATGGAGGAAGTAAGATATTTAATCAACCAGCAGCATAATCTTACTGAACAACTTGAGCTTGTGGATACCTTGTGTCAGCTAGGACTTGGTTACCATTTTGATGCAGAGATCAAGAATTTGTTGAGTTCTATTAGTTCATCGATGAAAAATATCAACAATTTGATAGAGAATAACAACCTTCAAGATTTTGCCTTGCTCTTTAGACTCGTTAGAGAACATGGTATCCATAATGCTTCAATACTAAGGTATGTACTAAAAAATGTATCCATATTCTACTATTTTCTTGAAACTAAAATTTGTATGGGATATTATCCTTATTCCCCCCTTATCTATATATTGAAATATTTCCTACTAACCTATAATTGACCTCGTGCCTTACTTTCAGATAAAGAAATATTTGTGAAAAGTATTTTTTTAAAATAATAATAATAATTTTAATCTAATTAATAAATAACCTATATATAACAGTTTTATAAGATTATTATAGGAAAAATACAAGATTTTGAGTTAGTTTTAATTTTATCTTATTTAGATGCTAATAATAATAATAATATTTCATATTTTGTTGTAATTTATTATTTCTATCAGTTAGCTATCCAAATGTCTATATATACTTAGAAATTTGGCTTACATCTATATGTTTTCTCCAATATATGACATAAACTCTAAAAAATAAAACTATCCTTAACTTCAAAAGCTATATCAATTCTATGTCATATTAGTAACAAGTATGCCTAAAACGTTCTTTAAATTGGCAGACTTGATGATTTGATCAGCTACTTTAAAAAAGAGGAAGAAAGTTTCAATCTCAACAATCAATTAGATGTCAAAGGAATGCTTAACTTGTATGAGGCTTCCTTCCTTGCGATGGAAGGAGAGGATGAATTGGATGAGGCAGGAAAAATTGCAATGAAGCATTTAAAATACCATGATAGATCCTTACTAAGTCTACAACTTGTTGAACAAATAGAACATGCCTTGGAGCTACCCTTGCATTGGAGAATGTCAAGGTTACATACTAGATGGTTCATTGATGCATATGGGAGACAAAAGAACTTTAATCCCACATTGCTTCAGTTTGCTAAACTTGATTTCAATATGGTGCAGAATATCTACAAGATAGAGCTTCAAGAATTGTCGAGGTAGTTTGGGATTCTCATTTAGGTATATGTGTGCAATCTTCTTATAATTATTTTGAGAAATATTGATGTCTCTCCATTTGATCCTTAGTTGGTGGAGAAATCTCAATGTTGTTCGTGGTGAGCTTAATTTTGCAAGAGATAGATTGGTGGAGAACTATTTATGGACTGTAGGCTATACATTTCAGCCTGAACTATGGAGAAGCAGAAAAGCATTGACCAAAATTAATAGTCTCGTAACAACAATGGATGATATTTATGATATCTATGGTACATTGGAAGAATTAAAGCTATTTACAAATTCTATTGAAGAGTAAGGAAGTGAAATACATCGTTTGATATGCATAAAGTAGTTTTAATTATCTATTATAAAAAAAAATGATAAACAATAGTAACAAAATGACCACTAAATGTAATTAAATATATTGACTTAAATAGTCCTCAACTAACATATTGTAAAATAAACTTGGAACTCCCAGATGGAATATAGATGCAGCACAACAACTTCCAGATTACATGAAGAAATGTTTGACAGTACTTTTTAATACAATGAATGATATTGCCTCCTCATTTTCAAAGGACAAAGAGTTGGACATTCTTCCATGCCTAAAACGAATGGTAATATAATAATTATTTCAATTAGCATGTATTTTACATTTTTATGAATGTATTCAAGCTTCTTCTTCAGATTTCATTTTTTAGACATAAAATTGTGTATGTAAGCTACAAATTAGTAACAAAATATTTTAATTTGCTAAGATGGTCTATTTAGGATAACTTTTCTAACCAAAATATGTTATGATTGTATTATAGTGGGCCGATTTATGCAAAGCATATTTCATTGAAGCAATGTGGTATCATAATGGATACACCCCTACATTGGACGAGTACTTGGACAATGCTTGGGTTACCATATCAGGAATTTGTACACTAATTACAACATATTGCCTAAGTGATGATTTGACTTTCGAAGCTATTAAAAGCTTGGAGTTCTATCCACCTATTGTTCAGTATTCAAGCATGCTTGCTCGACTTTATAATGATTTGGGAACATGCACAGTAAGTGCAAGCATTTATTTCTTAATAAATTTATAATATTGATGTTTTCTTTTCTTTTTTTATAAATGGTATATACATAATGGAATGCTACTCATATTTTTATTACAGGCAGAGATCCAAAGAGGAGATGTTCCAAAATCAATTCAATGTTATGTGAAAGAGAAAAATGTTTCAGAATCAGCTGCTCGAGATTATATTAGATGTTTGATAAGAAATTATTGGAAGAAATTGAATAAAGAACACGCTCTATCTTCAAACTATGTGAAGTCTTTTAGGAAAGTTTTAGTTGATATACCAAGGGCAGCACAATGTTTCTATCAATATGGAGATGGATATGGAGAGCCAGATGGTGAAACTAGGGAGCAAATCATTTGTATAATAATTGAGCCAATTTCACTTTAAAGGTGATGACAGTTTAAAAAATGGAGAGTCCTTTCAATAAATGTATGTTATGTGCAATTCAGGATATTGCTAACTGTGTTATCGATCTTATTAAGTAATGCTTCCTTTTTCCCTTAGTTTTAAATCAATGATCATACATTAATATAAATTTTGTTAATTTTGAGTATCGTGTATTGTAGATTTTCATATGTATGTTGTTTAAAATAAGTACTATTTATTTTCTATGTATTGCACATTCAATAAATAAATAGATTCATTTGGCTAATCTTGGTAAGAAAATACATTCTTGAGTTATACTTGAAGCTCAAAAAATAGAAGGGTAGATGACTGTCGCCTCAAATAAAATTTAAGCCCAAATACCCATTTTATGGTAAATAAGGACCTCATTCCATATCACTAAGGTTCTGGAGTAATTAAGTTTCTCATGAGTTTGACGTTAACTTTATGTGTTCGTGGTTGAAGAAGCTCCAACCTTCGCAAATAAGTTAAATTCTTTTTTTTTTTTTAGAATAAATGAAGTTTTTACAATTTTCATATGGCCTTTGGGGGTTAGAAATTTGAGATGTGGAGATGAATTTCTTACCAATCATGATTCTTTAATATGTATAACTATGTTATCCATCAGCTAGTCATATGCTTCATATCTATAAGTTTGTTACATTTCTCCTTTAAGTTAATTAAAGGAGATGATAAATTGGTAGAGAATCACATTTCTCAATCTTCCCCTCCACTCAGTCATGTAATGAGTTGGAGAGGTTGGAGATATGACTAGTAAAGCGATCAAGGGTTTGTGCATAACGTCCATAAATAAGTGTCTGATATTTTTTTATGGAGTGAGAAGTCAAGAAGTTTGAGCTCCTCTTCTATAGATAATGGTGAGGTGTGAGAGCGAATTCCAAAAATGAAGAAATATTTGCCCTTAAGTTTTTAAAGAGTCGTCATAAGAAAGCACTACGAGGAAAGACTTTATGGTGCCCGACTATGTAATGTGTTTCTTCTTTTCTTTGTGATATTCTTTTTCTCTGCCTTTGATTTCTCATTTTTATTGCCAATGATGGATATGCGACCATCAAATTTTTGGTGAGGATGAAAATTAGGAGACTTTAATTGAGAGTATCTTATAATTGTAGTTAATTTTGGGACTAATTTCCCTTAGTGTAATAAAAAATAAAACTCTAAATTAAAGTAATTTTAGTTTTATCCATGGGTATATATACTTGAGATGAAATTTATATATTATATTTTATATATGTAATTGATTGATAATAATTCTATGAGTTATTTTTTTGGCAATTTTGACATCTAAATCACTATGAAATATCAATGACATATATTTGAATTACATAAATGATGAAAGTTTACCGAAGATTCCCCAAATTATGGTTGATTCTATGCTTAAGAATGAATCCCAAAATTTTTGAAATTTTCATAAAATACGGTATTATCTTAATCTTAAATTATAATAATAGATTAAGATTTTGTTTGGGATGATTTTTTTATTTCTTTCTGAAGCATCTTTTTAGTATAAATTTTTTTAGTTTATGAAATTTTTTTACTAAAAATCTGCTTTAGAAAGTAGTAAGAATGATATTCCAAACAAAGTCCAAGTTATCAAATATCATTCTTAGAAATTAATGCATGGTTGTGACTCTTAGTGTTGGAAGGCTTCATTATTCTTAGGTACCAAGTTTATCTAAATTTTAGGACATGTATTATCTGTAGATGGTATGGTTATTTTATAAAAATTAGAGTTATTCCATGGCTTCTATGATATAAATATTAATATGAATTTCTCGCATTTGAGTTTTCTGCTTCAGATCAACAATAACTTGTTATTTGACATTTAGTTCATCGTCTTCTTTAAGATTCTTGCAAAGTTAGGTGAATTTTTTATAGAGGTGGTGGTAACTCATCAGGTAAATGATCATTGTAAAACAAAGAAGAAAAGTAGGAAAAGAGCGAGTGCTGACAATTGTTACATGAGAGAAGAGATCAGAGGATATGCAGAAGAAGAGGAACTGAGAAGATCCATATGATAGAATTGAATTGAATCCAAGATGAAAGAATTGAATCCATTATGCATCCAAATAAACTTTTATTCAATAACCAATAAGTTTTTTACATGTTTGGAACCGTTCTTTAGAATATAGAAAAAATATGAATGAAAATCACTTTTACAACAAATTAGCAGAAATATCGCAGTCATCGTCTGTCACAATGTTACCAGAGCCAGAAAGTTGTAGAAAGCAGAAGATTTCATGGATTTCCTGCCTCAGAAGTTTAGGATCAGTGGAATTTTTTCAGCCTGTGGCAGTCTTAGGAGGCATAGAACCCATTGATCAAATGCTATAGAAGCATCAAAGAGAACAAGGGAGATGTTGATCACATAGCAGCTGAGACAAAGAATCAGCCAAAAAAAGAATGAAAGCTTCTTGACAGCTTAGGATAGAAAAATAAGCAACCAAAACAAAGATTGTCGCAATCATACAAATCAAAATGCGTTACACAATTCAAAACCTTTTTGCCTTATAATGTCTGTTTCAATATGATACAATATATTTTTTGGATAATTTTTCTTAAATGCATTACTTGATCATGGATGTTTTGACAGCAATAATTATGTTTTTGCCTTTTTTTTTTAGTATTTCATTGTACAATTGCCATAGAGTTATTTATTCAAACTTGTCCCTTGTGCTTATCTTGGTTTACAAGTCTCTATTCCTATAAACTCTCTCTTGTATTAAGTGATACGAACTTCAGAAAATTGATCTGTTGACATTCTTCTTTATTGGACTTGAGCGATTTTAAGTTCCATTTCTTTACTTGCTGCTTCCATTTCATTACTTGCTGCTTTCATTCAAGAGTAAATGCAGGTAGTCTCTCCTAACAAGTGTGTTTAATCATTTCTTGTCTTTGCTGAAAATCAAAAAAATATTGCTAGAGAGTTCGTTGTCCTGCAATTAGAACGTTGTATGTCCCCTTCAAATTTTATTTTCTTAAAGTTTTGCATTTCACCCTTTAACTTTATTTTCGTTTATAATAAGGCCTCATTTGGTTGGTTCAAGTTAGAAATCTAATGAATTGGATGTAATTAAACATCAATTGATTTCAAATTTCATAAAATTTTTTAAAACTCTCTCAAAAAGGATGAATTCATTTCCTCACTAAAACAACAACAACAACATCAAGTCTTTGTCCCACTACGTGGGGTTGGCTACTTGAATCCATTTTCGCCATTGTGTCATGTTAAAATTCAAATTTTCATTTGAATCTAATAAAGAAAGATCATTTCTGATATTTTCTAACAAAGTCTTTTTAGGTCTACCTCTACCTTTCTTAACATAAGTCAAATCTAATACCTCAACATTCCTAACTGGGTCATCGGAAGGCCTCCGTTTAATGTGACCAAACCATCTAAGGCGACTCTCTCTAATCTTATCTTCCACTGGAGCTATTCCAACCTTATCACGAATATGCTCATTTCGTATCCTCTCTCTAAGGGTAACTCATTTCCTCACTGAAAATGAGTGAAAAATATGCCATAATCTGCATCCTTTCGGTATTCAAGCGGTTCTTATTCAAAAACTGAAATGTAAGCATTTCCTTAAATTCTTTGCTTCATGGTTGCATTTTGTAAGTGGATTCCTTCGACTATGATGTTGCATTATGTGCTTATTAAATACTATGTCCTGTCCTGGATATTAAGTTGGATTGTGATGAAAAGCCAAAATTTAGGAAGAGAGACAAAAATAATAGAAAGTTCAAGAAATAGCAATCTGTTTTTTTAATTCCAATTCATAAGCATTCTCTTTGTAACTAATATCTTATTATAAAGTAATTACCATCTACTTATCTAATCTTCTGTTACCTATTCATTCTGGAGTGTTTTTATTTATATTTTACTTGAACTTTTTAAAGTATCCTATCTGATGGTTTTACTTATTGCTGAACACCACCCTCAACGTAAATGTCCTATCTGATGGTTCTGCTTATTGCTGAACATGAAAGCCTAATATTAGTGAATTCCAATTTCCTTAATTAAACTCTCCCTGTTTGGGCTCATGAAACAAACAAATAACAACCGTCTTTTTCTCTACATCCAACCCTCATCTTTATAGTATAGCTACACTCCCTCTTAGTCATTCAAATAAATAAAATAATATTTATATCCTTATCAATAACTTTATATAAATTATTTTATCAAGCTTAATTAAATATTTATTTTATGTGCAATAATATATATAAATGGATCTCATCGAGTCACATAAGCTTATTTGTGTTATATTTACCCTCAATGTTTTTTTTTTTTTTTTCTTCTTCTTCTAGTTTTTGTTTCCTTTTTGCTCAAAGTATCATCACCATCCTAAGATATTGATGGTAATAATTATAGATGACTAGCTGATTTGTGATTATTTTTTAATGTTTATTTAAAATACAGCTGTCCATTGATCATCATAGTCATCATTTTCTATTTACTCCTACATCTGGTTTTAATTCTCTCTCTCTCGTACTCTTTCGTTCTCTCTATATACATACACACGTGCACCCGCAGACTTATATATGATTTATAATCTTCTTTCCCGAAGTATTTTATTTCAGAGTTATCTTAGTTATGTATCTTCTACTTGATTATTCATATTCAAATCACCTAATTTTATTATAATCAAGTCTTAGCCTAGTGGTTCATATCTCCACTTCTATCATTGATGTCATAAGCTCAAGTCCCTACTCCTCCACTAAACTGTTATTTCTTGGAAAGAAAATCTAAGAGTATTGTCCATTTTCTCTAAGATTTATACCTTTTCATGTCTCTCTATGTAGTAGGCCTCCTACTATGCTTTCTAAAAGAAACAAAAAAATGATCATAGTATGTTGGAAGCTAACTTCTTTCGACATTCAAGTAGCTTTTCCAACATATCAAAATATATGGGAGCACCCACTAGAAATATTTCGCTGGTTTCCAACTTCAGATATATATATTTTTAATATAGATCTTTACTATTGCTGATTGTTTTTTTTTTTCCAAACAGATCAGAGCAGAATACCATTTCTTTAAAGTGGTATTACATAAGCCATATGTTGATGTATGTATCTCACCTTCCTCACACACTCACACGGAAAGGGACTAATGCATACCTCACCATTAGGCCTTCTAGATATTAGAATGCACTTGAAAGTAAATGTAGTGGTTGGCCTGTGGCAAATGGATGGATGTTGACAATTTTGGTGCCTTATTGGTTTTTGCAAAGGAAAATTATTAGGTGCGGCGTTCGGATTCATCCGGAGGTGAATCTGACACGCCACATCATCAGGTGATGTGGCGCATTAGATTCACCGCCGGACGGTCAAAACACCGCATGTAATAATCTATCTTCTTCAAAGGACTTTGCTTTCATGTTTTTTGCAAACAAAGACCTCTGAAATTTAATGCAAATAAAAATTTTCCTCATGTTATTCTATGTTATTAGCTGGAGGATTAAATTATAGGAAGGTGGTAAGTTTTTTGGTTTCAAAGGACTTTGATTAGCCTTCTGTTCTTTCCATTGCAGTCTTTGTTTGTAATCAGTATGGAGAAGTTTATTCTAATGATTTTCTGTAGCAAATGATCGTTGTTACTGTTCTAATGGAGGTCTGATTTTGCATTTTGTTAAATAGTGAAAAGTAGTCCCTCCATTAGTTGTGATCGATCAGGTATAAATTCATAGATAGATAGTTGTTGAGGTCAATTAATGAACTTTACTCACATACTAGGATAAATGTTTGGGATCATGGGGTGTTATTTTTATAGGCTGACGAGTATGAAACAAAGTAGATTGAGTTAACTTGGCTTGAAGCCGCATTATTTATCTTGAACCAAATTAGCTTAGCTTGAATTGGATTTTTTGAAATTTTAGATGTACAATCATGGCTAAATTTAACATGGTGTGTAAACTCTCCATAAACCTTTAAGGCTTGATTTGGGACAGCTTTTTATTGATTTATAAAGTAGCTTTTTAGTACAAAAATTTCTTGAAGTAAAAATTTGTGTACCCAAAAAATTGGTGTTGAAAATAGGAAAAAGTTATCCCAAATGAAGCCTAAAGGGGGGCATAGTTGATATTTATGTTAGAAAAAATAAAGTTTAAATTTAGCTCCAATGATAACATTACATTGTATTTAAAACTCGTGTTTTCTTGTCAAGAGAGACATTTATGAATTATAGATAATGTGTGCAAGTGTAGGAAGGACAAGGAGCTAGCTTAAGGAGAAGATTAGAGGATTTCGCTTTAGCATTAGTAGGCAACTATTACTTTTTATGTAGAATACAAGTCTTTTCTTTTTTACATGTTACTAGTGTATTTAATATTTTGACATACATACATAAATCAATCGTCTATCATGTTGATGTGTATATTATGACTGATATTTTAACAACTTATGTTATAATATGGATTTCTATGATGTTCTTTCAAGATAATATAAGATGACATGTAACATGTTGAAATGGTATAAAAAATATTGAAATAACATACAAATATGTTATATATATGTAGATTAAGGCTTCGTTTGGGACGGCTTTTTTATTGCTTTCTAAAACGGAGTTTTAATATAAAAATAAAAAATTTTGTACTAAAACTCCGTTTTAGAAAGCAGTAAAAAAGCCATCCCAAACGAAGCCTAAGTCTTCGTTTGGAACGACTTTATTAATGCTTTTTAAAGTAGTTTTTTAGTACAAAAATTTTAATTTTTGTGCTAGAAAGCTACTTTAATAAGCAATAAAAAATGCTCCATGGGAAATTTTCAATTGTAATAACTCCACAAAAATTTTAATTTAGTAGTCAATATAATATTCTAAATCAAATAAATATGAGTAGTGAATGATTTACCCCACTTTATGAGAATTGATTTTATGTGATCCATCCTAATGGGAAATTTTCAATTGTAATAAGTCTACATATATATTGTGAGATATTGTCCACTTTGCTTCAGCTTGACCTATATTAAGTTGAAACTCAACTTCATCTTTTTTGGTACTTATATATGGTGAGATAGTATTTTCTTTTGTTTAACTTAACCTCTATTAAATTCAAGAGCACAATTTTTTTACTTTTTTATACAATTTTTAAAGAGGACGCCCATTCAAAAAAATGCTCCACAATGAATATACTTAACGTTATAGTTCATGAACAAAACTTCAACTAGTATAAATTACATATTTTGGTATATATATAGTTCAACAATATTTTCTTTTCTATGTTGATTTAGTATCTTCATGCCCCCCTTTTCTGCTGAAAATCTGTCATCCTAAAGCTTGTCAACAATCTCTCATTTATCGAGACTCTACTCTAATAAGTACTCTCCCATACATTTGAATCCCTTCATCAAAATTAGGACATCACAAGCATGTAAGAATATAGGGGGTGTCAAAACGGGTCAACAAATCAAGTTTGGGTATAACACGAATTGATCTGGTTCCAAATAGGTTGATCCTAAACCAACCCGGTTTCACAAACCGGCCAGGAATCCCAACCCGAAACTAACTATGAGGGTTATCGGGTTGACCCGACCCAACCTGCGAACTCGAACTGCGTTTGCCATGGCGAGGTTGTGTCCAGCAGAACATGCCGAATGAGCCCGGAATTCAAACTTCGAATGCGTTCACACGAGGCGAAGTGGCGAAGCCGTACTGAGAGCACCAACGATGTAGGGCTATGCATGGGTTACCGGGTCTAGATGCTAGGTGACTGGCGGGTTTACACTAGTTGATTTAAGGTTTTTGGGTCAACACGAGACCGACACAATTTTGTAAATGGATCGGAATCTCAAACCCAAACTCGAGACATAATGCAAACGGGTTTACCCAAACCCAAAATTTTTTGGGTCAGATCCAATTTGGGTTTTGGGTTATGTCAAATTTTGACACACATGTTAGAATATTGAGAAATCCTAATATATATACCAATATATTAAAATTTTAATCATTCATTTAAAAAGTAAAATAATAATTTATTTTTCTCCTTTACAAGAAATTAAAATCATCCTCAAGGAATAAAAACCAAAAAATATGAAGGTTTATAAATAATTTATCTAATGTAAAATGTTATATTGCATATAGAAACAACCATTTTTTAGTAGTGGAGTAGGAATTCATTTTATTTTCTTTCTTCCTATCTTGGACAACAGTGTTTCTTTCAACTAAGTATCCTATTTCACCAACTACAAATAAGTAAATTAAATATATGATGAAATTATTAGCTTCATCCACTTTCAGATATAATTTTATAATGTTATATGTCACATTATTCAGTAGTTTTAAACTTCATCATTCTTAATGAATAATAATTTAGCAGGGAATATTTTCAAAGAAATTGTCTTTCTAGACTAAAGCAAATACACTCTCCATTCATGTCAAATTATTCAGCCAAAACATATAGTAAATTTACTTGTTCAAGCTACAAATATTTGAATCAAGTGCACATCCTTGCTTGAGCAAAGAGCCAAAGCGGGGCCTTCAATGAGGATGAATTATTCTATGCGGATACTGAATGCCATCCGGATCCCAAGGAAAATGCGCTATGTCACCCACTACTCGTTCCCGCGGCTCAGTACTACTCGGTATTGAGCTCAATACTAGATGACGTGGCTGCACGTGATTCACCTCTGAACGATAAGTTGTGTACAGTGTCTACACAGAATAATCTCTCCTTCATGAGAAGCCAAGATGGCTTTCCACATCCTGACCCTCCATATTTCCACGTGGCAGCAAGTTAATGGGTTGATGGTCTTGGACTAGATGAGGTGGGCCCATGCATGGAGTGCCAAAGGGACCCATTTCATGTAGCTGCTTCAGAGCTGCCTCTGAATTAAAGAATATGATAAAGCTGAAGAGAGCGACAGGTTTTGGAGGAGAGGTCAGATATGATTAAATGGCACTTTGTAGAGGAAATGGCTGTGATGATGATGATGATAATGGACAAGGGGTATGATAGCATCCAACCATTCATTATGTAAGCATAGGCCATAAGAATACTAAAGTGAAAAGGAAAGGAGTGAATGTGATGAGAGAAGGTGGGGCTTTTCTTTGAATTCAATATAGGGTATGAAATCATGGAAATTATGTGAGGGATATTTTTTTGTCATCAACATTTCTTTTGTTGAAATGCAATCTATGCTCATTGAAATAAAAAAAAAAATATTATTAATGGAGAGTATATATATAAATAATAGGTTTTAGAGAGTGAAATATTAGAAACTTAGAATTTATTATGGATTATTATAATTTTTATAAATGTGTTGTTGGGAAAGTAGCATTTTTAAAAACTACTTTAAAAAGTAGCTTCGTAGCATAAATAATTTTTTAAAACAGTTAAAAAGTTGTTACCAAATAGAATAGTGGTAGTGTTCTATAAAACAAAATAATAAAAAAGTTACTCCAAAGTGATATTTAAATCAAACTTCCTTGTATTTTTATAGAAGGTATGAAGTTTATTGGGAGCTAAAAATTACATGCATGAAATATTTTATAAAAAAGGAAGAAGGTTTTCTGCCTACACTTGGAGAGTGTGAACAACCGACGGTTCTTTGCAGATACTTGAAGGGTGTAAAAGGACGATGGTTTTCTTCCGCATCGGGTAGTGGTGGAAGAGAGTTTTTGTGAAGGCTTCTTTGCCTTGTTATGGGGGCAAAAGGAGAGACACTTGTGATAATAGTGCAATACCTGAAGTGGAAGACTTCAGGGAGTGGATGTAGGCGTGTTTGACCGAACCACTATAAATCTTATCTTTTTATTTTCCGCTGTTTTTTACTTTACTGCTTTTGTGTTGATCTGTGGTTGAAAAATCATTTTAAAATTTTACTATAATTTTAATCGTCTTAAAGTGGAAGAATTTTTAAATTATCAATTCCACCCCCCCACCCCATTTTTTAAAAATACCATTTCACCCCCCCCTCCCCCCTTCTTGGTTAGCTTATTGGGACATAAGCTTAGGTCTAACAACCTAATTCATATTTAACAAGTTTCAATAGTATTAATATTATTATTAAAAATATTCTTGAAATGTTCCACCCCATAAGTAATAATGTCCTCCTCATTCTCAATAATAACCCCATCATCACTCACCATTTTAAAAATATTATTTCTCATGTTTCTCTTATTAGACAACGCATGAAAAAACTTAGTATTTCTATCCCCTTCCACAATTAACTTCGAGCAAGCTTTCTGTTTCCAATAAGTTTCCTCTTGGTCTTGCAAAAGACCAAGCTTAATTTTGGCATTATTAAGAGCAGAAATGTTATCAAATACAGGATTATCCATATAAACCTTCTCTAACTCAATCACCTCATTTTCAGCCTCTTTGATATTAGTAAAAATATTCTTAAAAACATTTTTATTTCACCATCTTAACACTTGTTTCAATATGCTAAGCTTGGACCAAAGCCTAGGCATTCCATAAATATCATTATTCGGAGCAACAGGCGTAGTCCAATTATAGTGAATAACATTACTGAAATCATTGTGGGATAACCACATATTATGAAATTTAAAAGCAGAAGGAACATTAAGCCTATTATCATCAATAGTCAAAAGTAAAGGCACATGATCAGAAGCAGTTCTATTCAAATGTTCAACATATGTCATAGGAAAATTCACCAGCCAATCATTATTAAATAACATCCTATCAAGACTTTGCCATAAATTAGCTCTACTCCAAGTAAAAGCACTGCAAAAAAAAAAAAAAACCAATATCATGTAAATTGCAATCACTAATCATGGAGTTGAAGTCCTACATAGATTTAATGTTAGGAGTCCTAACCCCCCCACGGCCCAATCTAGTGCAAGAAGCATAAATAAAAGAAACATTGCAAGTAAAGTTAAAGAAAGCAATTTGAGCATTTACTACCTGATGATAGTCATCGATGATAGTTAAATTAAGATCACTCTTCTAGAAAATCCAAATTTTGTTAGAACAGTTGGCATAATTCAAAGAAAACCCCAAACTACTAGCAGTATTATCAAGTTTATCCCTAGAAATTAAAGGCTCAATTAAAACAAGCAGCTGAATATTGTGAATCCTATAAAGAATTTTGACTCTAGTAACCGAATCAGTTCCCCCAATACCTCTAATATTCCAAATGAAAGCGTTAACCATTACAAGGTTTTGAAGAAGTTTTAGTTCTAGTAGAACGGGGCGTCGAAGGCAAAGATTATTTAATATTCTTCCCTTTTTTTCTACTCAACTTTATAAAAACATCCTCATCTTCTTTATTAGAGGTAATGTCATCACCATTAGAAGACATGAAGTCCTCTTTTTCATCATTTTCTAAATGTTCCTTCAAAAAAATTGTACCCGAGATGGGAATAAATTCCCCTTCTTCACAAACCTCATTATCAACATTATCAATTTCAAGAACAGAGACAACCGTAGAATTAGGCAACGATAAATGATTAGACTTAGTGATATTAAGCATCAATTCAATAGAAACATAAATATCAGGTTCCTTATTACCTTCAATAACCACAGCATTATTATCTCCACAATTTTCTGTTGACCTCAATTTTCGTTCGAGTGTCATTGAAGGCCTTTGATTGATTTAATCAAGTCCCATCGGGTTCAATTCGAGCACAAATCACCTCGAGTTGAGTCGAATTAGGCTCAATCGGGTTTGATTAAGCTCGATTAGTGCGCCTTGGCCACGTCAAGTTTGTTATGATTCGAGTCATCATTTTATTTAAATTGAATCCCAAATTGACTCGAATCGAATCTAATTTTGAGCTTAATTTTAATCTGATGTGCTTGATTTATTTTTTTCCATTCTCATGAGCTTAAATTTATTATTAAATCAAGCAATCAAATCAACGGCTAAATCATCCAAATTCCCTTCTAATTAGCCTTATGATGAATCCTAGCCATAGATCTAAGGTCTTGATCATTTAAATACTCTTTTAGGGCTTCATAAGAGGGGGCTCTTGTTTGGATTATCTTCCTAGCCACTCTCCACCTAAACTTTTTGGTGTGAGAGCTTTTCTAACTTCTCCCCACCTTCTTCCACTCAAATCCATTGGTCAAATCCCGCCGACAGCGATCATCCGACAAGATCAAGGCTAGATCTGTCCAAGGCCTCGATCTGGTTGATCCGGAGCTTGTTTGATCGTGATTTCAACTAGAGAAATATACGAGGACAATCTGCAAGCTCAATCGTATAAAGAACTTGAAGATCCAACGGTGAGATTCCTCAAAACTTTAGATCTAGGTCACTACACTTAGATCTATATAGCTCTTTAATAAGTGTTTTTTAGAGTTTTCAAATATCACCCCATGCTTTCTATTCATGATGCCAATCTTATGTTTAAAATTTCATTAAATTTGGATGTCTCGATCGAGAGAATGAAAATTTTCTTTTCTTTTCTTTTTTTCGTTTAAAAAAAAAAGATTAAAAATAAATTTAAAATTATTTTAAAATCTAAAAAAATACATATTATGTATCATTTTCTTCATTATTTTACCCTCTTTATTTTAAAATTAATTTTTTATGCCATATGTATTTTAAACTATTTAATTAAACCTAATTTGAGTATTTAATCAGTATTTGAATTAATATAATTTTATAATGTTATATATCACATTAGTCAGTAGTCTTAAACTTCATCATTCTTAATGAATAATAATTTAGTAGGGAATATTTTCAAAGAAATTGTCTTTCCAGACTAAAGCAAATACACTCTCCATCATGCCAAATTATTCAGCCAAGACATATAGTAAATTTACTTGTTCAAGCTACAAATATTTGAATTAAGTGCACATCCTTCCTTGAGCAAATAGCCAAAGCGGGGCCTTCAATGATGATGAATTATTCCGTGCGGACGCTGAATGCCGTCCATAGCCCAATAAAATGCAATCTATGCTCATGAAAGTAAAAAATATTATTAAAGGAGGGTATATATATATCATTAAGACAACCAACTGTCCAATGTTTGTAGGAATCAATATTGGCCGTCCATACGAAGTACTCCCAAACTGCCCCTGATCTTCTACCTATTTAAAAGACATGCTACTACAAAAAATCTATAAATAGAACCCCATTTATCTTGGAAAAGGGAGGGGGGAGAGCCAAGAGAGAAGAAGGAAGAGAATGAAGAAAGCTCCAACCACCTAGCTCCACCTTGACCACCGCTGGAGTTCTATCGCACCACCGCCGGAGTTCTGCCGCAACATCGCCGGACCACCAAGGGACGTCAGGGTTCTACTACACCACCATCAAGGTTCTACCGCACCACCGTCGGAGTTCTGCCACAGCACCACCAAACCACCAAGGGACACGGAGTTGTGTCAAACCACCATCAGACCATCAAAAGACATTGAAGCACCATCCATAGCCGGAGTACTCCCAAACTCTGAAGTGCAACTGCTAGACCACCACCAAATACTGGAGTGCTTCTGAACCACCACCTGATGCCCGAAGTTCTGTCAGAACTACGATCCTTTCGACCTCTGTTGCCTACCATGGTCCTTCCGACCTCCCTTGGTAGACAATGGTCTTTCTGACCCCAATCTCCTGCCGACTAGAGTCTTTTTGACTACTATCATCTGATTACGATCCATCCAATTACGGTCCTTCCGACTAATGTCGCTAGCCACCGTTGGTCCTTTTGCCCAAATGAACATATCAACACTTATTCTTCCAACTCATACCATATAATGCACTCTATATGATGTATATTTGCTACTTCAAACCAAGGCCTACTCCCAAGGAAAGGCCTCATTTGTAATCAACTGCAAAAACTAGTGGATTCATTCAAACTGGGACAGGCCCCATGGTTTTTTCCCCTTTTCAGGGGTTTCCACGTAAAAATTATGGTGTCTCCTGTGATTAATGCATCCACCTTTTCTAATTATTTGTGTGTTGAATTTTCGTACAACGCTAAGATATTAAACTATATACTTCTCTACCGCCGTAAATATTCTAGGACGCAACATTTTTGTACCGTCTGTGGGAAAGTGATTGCCAACTGGGAGGGGGGCAATTATTGCTCCAATCTCAAAAGATCACCCTTATCAACTTCCTGACATCATTCATTGTTGAATCAATGTCATAAGAATCAGATGCGGACTGGGGGGCAACTTTGACTACAACTGTGATAAAAAAGATCCTCTGATACTTTTTTCATCAAGATGATACTTCAAAAAATCCCAATAAATGCAAGGATGCTTCCAATAACTATAATCTTTATATAGTCCCTTACGAGATTTCTACTCCTTGGGTAAGGTCTTAATCTTGACCTTAAAAAGGCAGTAACGATCTAAAGATAGGCTATTCTTCGCATTTGATTCAGGATACATGCGATAATTGCCCCCTCCCGATCAAGGCAAAATCGATCCTAGGGGGATTCGATTCGACCTATTCTATATATGTTAACGTCATCGAGCATAGCTCTGACATACAATCTCGGATAGGTCATACATCCTGGGTGGATTCTCTCGACTTCTTCCACACAGGTTAACGTTATCGAGCAAAGGCTATAATGTACAACCTCAGATAGGTCATACATCCTTAGTGGATTCTCTTGACCTCTTCCACACAGGTTAACGTCGTCGAGCAAAGGCTCTGACATATAACTTCGGAAAGGTCATACATCCTAAGTGGATTCTCGAGTCATCGAGCATGGCTCTGACACATAACCTCAGATAGGTCATACATCATTGGTGGATTCTCTCGACCTCTTCCATATAGGTTAATGTCATTGAGCAGGGTTCTAACATACAATCTTGGATAGGTCATACATCATTGGTGGATTCTATTGACCTCTTCCATATAGAATAACGCCATTGAGTAGGGGTCTGACATACAACCTCGAAAAGGTCATACATCATTGGTGGATTCTCTTGACATATTCCACCTGGTTTAAAGTTATCGAGTAGTTCTCTAACATATGACCTCGGAAGGGTCATACATCCTTGGTGGATTTCCTAGACCTCTTCCATATAGGTTAACGTTATCGAGCAGAGCTCTAACATACAATCCCAGATCATACATCATTTGTGGATTCTCTCGACCTTTTTCAGGCTACTACAATCAATGCATCATCTGACTAACTCTTCAGGCTATTCAACTCCCATTTATATGGTTCATCTGACCTCTATCGCATGATAATGGTTTTTACAACCTTCGATGACTACGGTCCTTTAAATCTTCGTAGCCTGAATACAGTTCTTTCATCCTTCATCACTTGAAAATGATTTTGCAGACTATGGTTCTTCTGACCTCTATTATTTGACAAAGAACTTTATGATAATGTCAGACTTTGTCACATCATTAGAACTCCCCCAATAATTTATCCTCAAAATTATTTCAACACAAAGAGGGGCTCTAGCCCAGGACCACTGGAAGATCTATACTAGAAGCAAAGTTGAAAGAAATAATAGTGCTCTCCTACCGCTAGACTTTTGACAGACCTTCAAGTGACGCCGGTCTTCTACCCGGCCTCCAAGTGACGCTGGTCTTTTTCCTGGCCTCCAAGTGATGTTAACCTTCTACCCGGCCACCATGTGATGCTGGTCTTCCGCCCGACCTCCAAGTGCAACGGCCTTCTGTCCGGCCTCCATGTTACGCCGGTCTTCTGCCCGACCTCCAAGTGACGTCTGCCTTCTACCCAGCCACCATGTGACGCTGGTATTACACCAGACTTCGGAATGACGTCGATCTTCTACCCGGCCTCCAAGTGAAGCCGGTCTTCTGCCAAGTGACATCAGCCTTTTGCCTGGCCTCCAAGTGACGCAAGTCTTGCACCCAACTTTGAAGTGATATCATCCTTCTATCTGGCCTCCAAGTGTCGTCGGTGTTCTGCCCGACCTCCAAGTGACGTAGGCCTTCTGCCCAGCCACCATGTGATGCTGGTCTTGCACCCAACTTCGGAGTGACGTCGGCCTTCTACCATGCCTCCAAGTGACGCCGGTCTTCTGCCAAGTGACGTCGGACTATTTCCCGGCCTCCATGTGACGTCAGTCTTGCGCCCAACTTCGAAGTGATGTTGACCTTCTTCCCGAACTCCATGTGACTTCAGTCTTGCACCTGACTTCGGAGTGACGTCGACCTTCTACCCGGCCTCCAAGTGAAGCCGGTCTTTTGCCCGACCTCCAAGTGACATCAACTTTCTGCCTGGCCTCCAAGTGACACCGGTCTTTCGCCCGACTTATAGGTGACATTAGCTTTCCGCCCGACGTCCAAGTGATGTCGGCCTTTTGTCCGGCCTTCAAGCGACACCGATCTTCCACTCGATGATGGACTTCCTCCCATCATTGGACTTCTGCCCATCACGGGACTTTCATCGAAATTCTATCTATCACTGCACTTTCTCCCATCGTTGGACTTCTACCCGTTATGGGACTTTCGTCAAAATTTTACCCATCGCTGGACTTTCATCGGATTTATACCTGATGCCCTACTTCCACTCATCACCGAACTTTTGACCTCCCTCCTGACAACAACCTACCCTCCTACTATAGTCTTTCCATCCTCCATCGCCAGTAACGGTGGATGCAACATCATATGATATAGCTCCCTTGATAGACACCCTCTCAAAGTCATTCTAGGAAGCAGGACATAATTCTCCTTTGGTTATCGGATCTCTCGAAGGATGGCGCCCATCATGACCTCTATATAGGAAGAGACGAAGAAAGAGGAGGAAATTTCTACTCAATGAGGGGACCTAGAGCAAAACAGGGGATACCCATCTAAACAAACCTAGGGAAAGGCCTCAACTTGAGAAAGAAGAGGAGAGGGGGAGGTGCAAATGGGGTATTTATAGTTATGTGAGGGGAAGATGAAAAGTCTCTCTAAAAATTTCTATAATTTTTTAAATAATTTTGAGAATTTAAAGAGGCAAAAATTTACTATCCTCATAAATACAAGAATTCAAAAAGTCATTTAATAATTTTTCTGTTTTTTATTTGGGAACTTAAAAAATCAGGAAACATAAATGAACAATAATAATGTATATTAATACTTCTTAATAAATTAAAAGAAGTGGAATCATCTTGACTTAAAAACTGAAACGTTAATAGAAATATTAATATATAATATTAAGAATATTTAACATTAATAACGTTTAACATAAATTGATATTAAAAAATTAATATAATAATGTGAGGCGTCTAAATAGTCGCTTCAATCAAGAGGCACCTCAATTAAAGGAACTTTTATTTCGTTCGGTGTAAGAATGTAGAGGAGCGTTCGGTTTTAGGCAAAAACGGGCCGTGTACCGAGTTTTTTCAAAAAACTCGGTACACCTCGCGTTTTTGCCTAAAATCGAACGCTCCTCTACATTCGGTCGGAGGATGTAATAATTGTTCCAATTAAAGAGGGGAAGTAGCGGCATAACAGCCACCTCAATTAAAGAGGGGCGCAGAGCAATATTTCTAACCCTGGCATATAATTATGAATAATATACAACAGCTCAAGCTCTATGATTTATCTTACTCATAGTTATTGAATATTGGAAGTTGAAAGAATCATTCACGATCCTAGTACTAATAACTTTGATAAGCCATCCAATTGCTAGAAAATAAAAATTATCTAATACAAACGATGAGTCTAAAGCAATACTGAATGGATTAAATTAATGCATGCAAGCAAAATCATTCTAAATTCTCTTGCTCACAATTATAGTCGAACATGAATTTATAATATTTTGATACTTTATGAGTTAATATTCGGAACTTCTACACTTTATTCAAGATTTTCAAGTGGCGTCAAAAATTTTCTAAAAGTTGTGATGTGTATTTTCGGACTTTTGGAACTTCGACGTTCAAAAATAGGGGGACAACTGATACATCATCAAAAAAATTATCTTGATATGGCACGAATCTCGAGGAAAAATCAAGTTGGAAACTTCCAAAATTAATATGGAGGTCATATGGACTCTAATTTCAGCAAGCTTATAATCAATTTGATCGTTTGGGAATTACAAATCCAACGACACAAAAATCGACTCAATCCGAGCTCAGATGGAACAAAATCAAAGACCCAGAGCACTTTTGGAAGGTTTAAACCACACTTTGGATTACCAAATGGTCTCCAAATGTGACATGCTTATAGTCGAATCGAGCGGCTCGATGAGACGAATCCAATGAGCCTAAGATCGTCAAATTCTGATATCATTAAGACAACCAACTGTTCATCGAACCATGTATGATTGTAAGAATCAATGTCGGCCGTCCATACGAAGTACTCCCGAAATTCCCCTGATTTTCTAACTATTTACAAGACATGCCTCTCCAAAAAATCTATAAATAGATCCCCATATCTTTTTTTTTTTTTTTTTTGGGGGGGGGGGGGGGGGGGGGGGAGAGGAAAGAAGAGACCCGCACCACCGTCGGAGTTCTACCGCAACATCGACGGACCACCAAGGGACGTCGGGGTTCTACAGCACCACCATCAGGGTTCTACCGCACCACTGTTGGAGTTCTGCCGTAGCACCACCAAACTACCAAGGGACGTCGGGGTTCTGTCGCACCACCATCGGACCACTAAGGATACCAGAGTTGTGTCAAACCACCATCAGACCATCAAAAGACATCGAAGCACCATCCAAAGCCGGAGTACCCCCTGACTATGGAGTGCCACTATCAGACCACCGCCGAATACTGGAGTGCTCCAGGACCACCACTTGATGCCCAAAGTTCTACTGGAATTACGGTCCTTTTGACCTCCGTTGCCTACCATGGTCCTTCCGACCTCCCTTGCTAGACAATGATCTTTTTGACCCCAATCTCCTGCCGACTACAGTCTTTTCGACTACTATCTGTTGACCTCTCTTTTGACCAAACCTCATTTCCCTGGACCCAAGGGGATTGAGTTGACTAGGTCAACTGTTGACTTGGTCAACCCAGATCTTATTGGGTCAATTTTGACCCATTAGGCCCATTAAGAGCCCAAATTGATTTCAATCAAATTCAAATCTTCTCATGGCTCAAACCTCATACACATTGGACCTATTTGACTGAGTTGACCAAGTCAACACATGACTTGGTAAATCTAAGTCATAATGGGTCAAATCGACCCATTAAAACTCATTTAAATCCGTATTTAAATCCATATTTAGAGCCCATTAATTGCAATTAAAGCTCCTAAGCATTTTGAAATTCAAACCCCTGCCAAGGGAGATGGATTTTCCTCCTAATTAGCCAGGGATTAAATCCCCACCGTTCATTATAGGGTTAGGCCCTTTAAATACCAAAAATTTGATCTTTTTGCTCATGCTTTCTCGAGAGACCGCCTGAGGCCTCGAGATTTTTTGTGAGAGCTCCCACACCCTTTCCCCACTCAAACCCGACGAGGCCAAGCCACCGGCGGCAAAATCCCGGCAAACCCGAGACCAAATTTCTTCCAAGGCTTCGTCTTACCGATCGAGACCATTTTGGAGCTCGAGTTCAAGAGGGAAGTTGTTCCTAGGGAGTCCACGAGTTCAACAAGTCCAAGATCTCCTGAATCCACCGTGTGGATTGAGATATATCGCTAACCCTAGGTTAGGGCACTTAAAGATTAAATAACTTTTTATACACCTTGTCTTAAGACAAAATTCTTTCTCCCCATGAATGCTCTTCGTCTATAGAAGTTATGTTTCAAATTTCAAGTGATTTGGTTCAGTAAATCACAAGTTGGTATTTGATGTTGAGGCCTTCTTTGTGTTTGATATTACTCCCCAAAGCTTTCTTATTTTATAATTTACCTGAAAATAATTCATTTTAAATTGGATTCATAATCATATTGGTTTTGGTTCCCGGTTTTGGTTAATCCTATAAGAAATTGTGTTATATATAGAGTTTTTTATATTTTTATAGATTTATCTATAGTTTGCTTGATTACTACCAAGCATAGGCTCGATGGTGGTCATCATGATGGGCCTCGGATCACCCTGAGCTCGCGCCCTAGGCGATCTAAGCCGTCAATCCCGCGGTTAACGGCCAGGATCTGGCCTTACTGCGCAATCAACCGACAGCTGGGGGCCATCCGCTGGACCGGGAGTTCGTGCGACTCGATCCAGACCGTGGATCTCATATCACGCGTGATCCAACGGCATGTGATCCACGCTGAGCTGGATCAGTGGACCGCACCGCCGCAATCACGCCATGATGATTGGCGCCAATGATTGCTAAGACCGCAATCATTGGCTGCGGTCCCAGGATCCAATCCAGGGCTGCCATGTGTCCCAGCTGTCGGTTTTAATCAAAAATAAATATTTTTAATTATTTAAAATTCTATTTTTACTTTAGAATAAATCCAATTCTCATCCGTTTTTCGCACACAATATGTCGAATCGTTCGGATTTTTATTCCCTATATTTTAAATTAAAATTATTTCAAAATTGTGTGTCTATTCTAAATTATTATAAAAATAGTAAAATCATTTATTAATATTATTATTATTTTATTAAAATTATTATTATATTAGTATTATCATTATTTTAAACCTATTTTGTTATAATCACTATTATTTTAGTTCCTTTGCTGTTGTTAATTATGATTATTATCTATTATTGTTATTATTATTATTATTATTATTATTATTATTATTATTATTATTATTATTATTATTATTATTATTATTAAACCCCTTGAATTTTCAAAAAATGTCTACTTTATTTTAAAATTATTTGAAAAATTAATTCTTGCTGTTTGATATATTTTTGTCTTATATTGCTACTTTGAGTATTTTTCCTATTATTTAAATAATAATTATTATAATTATTTTAAAATAAAAGATTATTTTTAAATTATTTTAAAACCTCGATTGGATGGTCAGTGGGTTTCCCATATATTTATTTATTAAAAATTTATTTATTTTTAATTACCTATTTTCCAAAAATTATAGTATTTTTAACTACTTTAAAATTACTTATATTTTAAACCCTAATTTTGGGAGATCCACTACGCATGAAATTTTAAACATAGGTTTTGCACATGAAGAGCAATCATGGGGGTGTGTATTAGTGAATGGTTGAGTTCCAATCATTCACTAATCCCTTCATCATTTGTACTTACTTTTCGTTTGTCGTAGATTGCATGTGTAGGTTGCACCATGAGCATTTAGTTTAGGCTCTCCTAAATCTAATGACATGGTATATTTACTTTTTTTTTGTGTTTCTCATGCATTATTACCTTGAGGGTTAGTTTAAAATACAATTTGAACCTTTATAACTTAGCGACACCCTAAGGACAATAATTAAGGACTCGTCTAGCGAACTTAAAAAATTTTTAGGAGCTAGGGTAGATCACTGATTGACATGAAATCCTCAACATTTAAACTTAGAGACATCTTGAACATCCAAAAAATTTCTATGAATTTTTAGGAGCCTTTAGACCCCTTAATTAACCAACCCTAATTAACCTGCTAAATAGGGCCTCGAGACCTTCTAAAAATAACAACAAATACATCTTAGGTTAGAAAATTACCCATAATACCTCAAATTGTTTAGAATCGGATCCTTGAACTTTATAAATAGGGCTCTTTAGTTTGACTTTAGGTTGACCCTTAATTTGACCATAAGTGGAAATTACCTTTTTTCTCCTAATAAATTACTAAAAATTATTAAAAATCCTAAATTTTTCTCGAACACTTGGGACCACTTTCTCAGGTCATACCTGATCTTTGGGGGTGATTGCAATTTGTTTGGAGCTGATTTGAATCAAAACCACAAAATCAGCCCTTTATTAGATATTTTAGATAATTCAATAAATACCATAAACTTAGAAAATTCATGACTAATTGCAAAAAATTTCAAATTAGGTAAACTAACTTGCATTAGACTCCTACTAGGGTCTAGTATTTATTAAAAAGATTAGAATTCCAGAAACCCATTTAAATTAGAAAGTCAACTTTTTGGTCAACCTTAGCCTACATTCTAAGGCCCAAAACTTAGAAAATTCATAACTTTGCCTAGAAAACTCCAAATCCATCATACTACCTGGCTAACTACTCATATTAAGGTCTTGTATTTTTTGAAAATATTAGGAGACCCAAGCCTAGCCTATTTCTCATAGTGATCTTTTGACCCCCTTAGTCTAGTACTTAGGAGGACCCGAGATTTTTTAAAATTGACTAATACAATCCAAACTTCGAATATCATCACCCTAAGCTTTGAAAACTGACCAACAAACTAAATTAACTAAAATGGACCTTAATCCATTGAAACTTTAACTTTAACTAAAATTTTCTTTTCTGACCTATAACAAATCTGAACTTTAGGTAACTTTGACTAACTACCCAGATTAGGACATATCCAAGCCACACTAGCCATACACACACATAGAATTATTTGTTAGGACACCAACTCTAGACTTAGGCTAGGCCAGTGTTTATTTTCTTTTCTGCTGTGTGCCGGAGCTTTCCGTGATTTTCATTACATGCTATTTGAAATTGTTGGTGTGTGTGCTTACTTTTCCTGCACTCTGTGGATATGATGTGATGAGCGTTAGATATACCCCTAGGTTAGGAATGACATATATATTGTTCTTCCGTGCAAGTGGTCATGCTCATGCTAATAAAATAGGGGGGCACTGTCATGATTTCTAATAATATTTTATATAGGTGCTTGTTCAGCCCCCCTCCCCAAATAAATGAGGGCTAAATAAAAATAATTATAACTGTTACAGGTTGACTGCTTAGCCCTCATAATTAAGAGCATGGCTTGGCACAGCTTCAATGGGATGTATTCTATTTTTTATATATATAACTACTTGTGATTTTATTAGGATAACCATGCAGGGAGTCTAGAATTTTCTATTTCCAATTGATGTAATATTTATAATATTTGTAAAGAGTTGTGAAAATACAACTTTGAGTTTGGATATCCTTATCCAACTCGAGTTCTAAAAGAAGAAGACATCCTCATAGGGGATAGCCTTCTTCCATTTGGAAGATCTAGGTGGATGACTTTGGATATCCAAAGAGAAAAGGTAATACCCCCTACCAAGGGGGAATTGTCTCTTCGTTTGGATATTCAAGCCACGACGGATCCAAGGAGTCCAAGGAGGAGAGATCCAAGGAGTCTAAGGAGGAGAGATCCAAGGAGTCCAAGGAGGGGAGATCCAAGGAGTCCAAGGAGAAGTGATCCAAAGAAGACTGAAGACCTGAAGACAAATATCCCACTCAAAGTCATTTACGTCTATCATAGGCTTAGAAATCTGGGTTGTTGGCAGTGGTGCCCGACCACTTTACTTTCTACATATCTGGGTTGTAATAAGGGTAGTTTACATATAGAAATTTATTTGATTTGTTGGATTTATATTGATGTGCTTACCTGATTGCGCAGTAGAAATTACCTGCTTTTTCTATGTTTCTTTCTTGCATGTCGCTTTTATTTTTGTCTGGATTTTGTTAGGCTCTTCTAAGGACTAAAATAATTTCTACTCATAACTAATTTCTAAAAATTTAAGTTTAAATAACATAGAAACTTAATGAATCTAGGGAACTACAGGAATCGTCCGGGGTCGCATGCATATTACTGCATCTTTCTTTCCTTGCTATAAGACATCTCCCTGCCTGCAGGTAGAATCTGGATAATCTGGCCTATGAGGATGAAGTGCCGGACCTAGGGAGACCCAGTCTTTTCTAAAAACCTATTTTCTATAAGCCTATTTTTAAAGTTCTAAAGCATACATGATTTGAGACCTTTCAACTAGCATGCATTGCATTAGTAACTAACTAAATAAAATTTAATTGTACTAGTTAGGGGCATTCACCCCACATAAGTTCTGGACCAATTAGGAAACTCTCTAGATGTCGGTCCTATTTCCAAAAAACTGTACCATCCATTCATCTTTTATAAATGACCAGACTCCATGGTTTTAAAGCGACTAGATTGTTAGCTGGCTCCCCAATCCAGGCCGGGGTAAGTCTAGGTTTTGCACTGCATTAGCTAGAACACGGGTGTTAATATGTGTAGAACAGTACTAAACCCAATCTAGATTTAGGATTCGAGGCTACTACATTCGATCTCGTAGTATGTCTTAAATAGTAGGTAGGTCCCTTCCTTTCAGGGACTATAAATCCTACTTATCTGCGTCATAGGATGACGCCACCTTCATCCTTCTCTCACGCATGTGATTGATTGCCCGACTTTCCTTTTTCCAGTTTCTCTCTAGTACCCTAGATCCTCCGAATGCTGGTGTGAACCTTGCATGTGGATTTAGCCCATTGAGACCTTTTTTTTCCTTTTGAGTAGGATTTTCTAGTCTACACCCTCGTGCCGACCCCACCTTGGGAAGGATAATGTATAATCCTTAATCGAGAGTTTTCTCAGGCTCCGGCCTGGGATATAATTAACCACGGGGGCTTGCGCCTGTGGGAAACTTGGCCCCACATCTACTAAACCCCACCCGAGCTATTGCATAGGGTGGGGGAAACCCGTAATTAAGTCATGTATAGCGAGAGCCGCTATCCTCAATGGTTAGTCGTATGTACGATCCAATCTGTCTCATCCAATTGACCCGTTCGTGCGGTGCTCTTTTGGAGGTCCACACTATCCTCCAATTATGGTCCATCCGATTACGGTCCTTCCGACCTACGTCGCTAGCCACCGATGGTCCTGCTGCCCAAATGAACATATCAACACTGATTCTTCCAACTCATACCATATAATGCACTCCATATGATGTATAATTTGCTACTTCGAACCAAGGCTTTCTCCCAAGGAAAGGCCTTATTTGTAATCAATTGCAAAGACTAGTGGATTCATTCAAACTGGGCCAGGCCCTATGATTTGTTCCCCTTTTCAGGGGTTTCCACATAAAAATTATGGTGTCTCCTGTGATTAATACATCCATCTTTTCTACCTGTTTGTGTGCTGGATTTATGTACAATGCTAATATGTTAAACTATATACTTCTCTACCGCTGCAAATATTCCAAGACAAAACAGTTTTATATCTGTAATTGATTGATAATAATTCTTTGAGTTTTTCTTTGACAAATTTGACATCTAATTCACTGTGAAATCTCAATGATATATATTTGAAGTATATAAATGGTGAAAGTTTACTGAAGACTCCCCAAATTATGTCACTTGTGCATTATAGTTTATATGGTGTTTTGATCCTGAAATGTAATGCTCCAGGTTGAAGTCTTTTCATTGCCAGGGTGATAGTCTACAATGAATTTAGGACTTCATGATTCATATTCTTGTTTAAATTCTAAAAAGCAAGTGTCTATGAGAAAAATAAAAAAAAATATATTACAAGAGAGTTAATTGGTTGTCCTGCAATCAGAACTTTTTTTGTCCCCTTTAAATTTTATCTTCTTAAAGTTGTACATTTCACCCTTTAACTTTATTTTTGTTTCTACTAAGGCCTCATTTAGTTGGTTGCAGTTAGAAATCTTAATGAAGTGGATGTAATTAAACATCAATTGATTTCAATTTTCAAGACCGATAACGATGAAAATCTTTAACAAAGATATAAAACCCATGAAAAACCTGATCCTCTGTCAACAACTGACAGTCGACAAGGTTCAACAAACAAAATAAAAATTGCACAATAATGTTCCGATGATGGTCATGTTGACAAAAAATCTCAATCAGAGGGGTTCACTAACAAGAAAATGCCACCCAAATACCTACTAAATTCAAAACTCAATAATTATCAAACCCAAAAGATTTAAAAATAAAATTAACCATCAAAACACTTAAAGCAAAACTCTTGCATCCTCTATAACAGTTTACCATCTGCTTTAAGTGCAAGATGGTGAAATTTTTAATTTTAAATATCAAATTTTCAAATAACATCCCATACTGATACTATAAGCCGGATATCATGTATCCATGGGTACGATGTATTTTTTTTATGATTAACCTTAATTGAAAGTTCTCTCTCATGATCGAGCGCGGTGGGTAATTAACTATAGGGGCTTGCGCCTATATGAAACTAGAACTCATATTATAAAGTCCTCACAAAATAAGGGTGAAATATCTGGTTAGTGTCTTATCTACAAACCCAATCTGTTTTATGAAAAATCTACCCCAAAACTTAAAACTCTCCCAACAACAACAAAAAAAAAAAAGAGACTGGGAGACTGGGGCTTAAATTTTTGGAGGTCACAGCTCAATATAAACATGTTATCTTCATTTATGATGGTATATATGACATATTAATGTCTACTTCTATTTAGTATATTTGTTCAAGGTAATAGATGTCACTATTTTATTTATAAGAACTTACGTTGTGTTCTTATTATTTTTACATGTGTTATTAGTAATTTATTTATACATATAAATATGTATAAAGGTTCTCCATTTGTTATCAAGTGCATATATACTACATTAGTTGATTTAATTCATATTAATATGGTTGTGCAGCTTCCCCTTTTTTTGCTCCATTCAGCCACTCTTGTGCTCCTCTACCTCACCATCATTTCCTGCTCTTCAACAAATAATGATAAATTTACATCCCATATCGCCATACGTTTCCTCTCAACTGCTACTGCAATATCTTCCCCTGCTCGAAGAATAAATTTTCATCACATACACTTCCTCTCAACTGCTAGTGCAACATCTTCTTCTCCTGCTCATAGAACATCAAATTAAAAGCCAACTATTGTGGATGATAGCTACATACAATCACTGCCAATTTATTTCATGGTGATGGCTTAGTTGTCTTCCAAATTGCTTTGAGTAGTTAAGAAGAACTTTTTTTATTATATGTACACTTGAATTGTGTTTAGAAAAAAGAAATTACTATTTTTTAAAGCAATTTTTTAGTAAATTTTTTTTGAAAGAATCAAAATGACAGTCATAAAAAACAATTCAAAACGAAGCCTTAGATAGAGATATTTCAATTAGTATTATTAGTGTTTATTCAAAATATACCATTCTGATCATTTTTATTCAAAATATGCAATTTTTTAGTATTATTAGTTTTTTTATTCCATTTAAGATTTTGTTTATTCAAAATATACCATTCTGATCATTTTTTCTTGTTTAGTTAATCTTTTTTATTCAATAATAAATTATTTTATATAAATAAGAAGGCTTTGATCTACATATAAGATCTTTGACTGAAGACAATAAGTTTGGATCCGCTCTTTTGATTTTCACACTTAGTACTTGAGTCATTTTATTTGGATTAAAGAAATGAAAGTTAAATAATTTACTTTTTTACTCTAATATTCATTTTCTTTCAATCCAATTTCAAGCATTTAGGAGTGATAATTTTACTTGTAACTTCAACATCATTTCTTCTAATTTTAGTCAAAACCCAAATTTGCTTTGGCCAAAAAATAGCTCAATTGACTTATTATCACCATTATAGGCATCCTAACACAAACTATATAATGTATCTTCTTAAGTTATAATGGCATGCAATTGAACTTATATCTATAATGTTAAAGTAAGAATAATAGTTATTTTTTAAAATACATATTTAATGCTATAGGAAGAATATTACTTATTTTCTAAATCACTAAATTATGCATGAGGAAAAGTATATGTATGGAAGGGAGAAATTGATGGAGGAAATAAGATTTTTGATCAACTAGCAACATAGTCTTATTGAACAACTTGAACTTGTGGATACATTGTGTCAGCTAGGACTTGGTTATCATTTTGATGCAGAGATCAAGAGTTTATTGGGATCTATTAGTTCATCAATGAAAAATATCAACAGTTTGATATATAATAACAACCTTCATGATTTTGCATTGCACTTTAGGCTTCTTAGAGAACATGACATCCATAATGCTTCAATACTAAGGTATGCACTAACAAATGTATGCAAGCAAATTTTTCATTTAAAATTTATTAATTCAATGTAAATGTAACATAAGAGTTTAGTTTAAGTGGAAGCTCTTTTGTTCTCAGCATATAGTGTAAGTCACACATTCACATCTATTCTATCATTTTCTAGAAACTTAAATTTGCATGGGATTTTATCCTTATCCCCCGTTTATCTATATACTAAAATCTTTCTTACCTATAATTGACTTCATGCCTTACTTTCAAGTAAAGAAATATTTGTGAGAAGTTTTTCTTCAAAATAATATTAATAATAATTATAATGTTAATCGAATTAATGGATTACCTATATATGCAAGTTTTATTAAGATTATTATAGGGAAAATATAAGATTTTGAGTGAGTTTAAATTTTATCATATTTAGATGCTAATGATGATAATAATAATATTTCATATTTTGTTGTAATTTATTTTATATATTGGTTAGCTATCCTAATGTCTATATATTTAGAAATTTAGCTTACATCTAAGTGTTTTCAGCATATATAACATAGATATTAATAAATAAAGCTATCCTTACTTAACTTCAAATACTATATCAATTCTATGTCATATTAGTAGCAAGTATGCCTAAAATGTTTTTTAAATTTGCAGACTTGATGATTTGATAAGCTGCTTTAAAACATAGCTAGGAAGAAAGTTTCAATCTCAACAATCAATGAGATTTCAAAGAAATGCTTAACTTGTATGAGGCTTCCTTCCTTTCTATGGAAGGAGAGGATGAATTGGATGAGGAAGAAAAATTTGCAATGAAGCATTTAAAATACCATGATAGATCTTTACTACGGCGACAACTTGTTGAACAAATAGAACATGCCTTGGAGAAGCCCTTGCATTAGAGAATGTCAAGGTTACATACTAGATGGTTCATTGATGCATATGGGAGACAAAAGAACTTTAATCCCATATTGCTTGAGTTTTATAAACTTGATTTCAATATGGTACAGAGTATCTACAAGATAGAGCTTTAGGAATTGTCCAGGTAGTTTGTGTTTCTCATTATGTATATGTGTGCAATCTTCTTATAATTATTTTGAGAAATATTGATGCCTGTCTATTTTATCCTTAGGTGGTGGAGAAATCTCCATGTTGTTTGTGGAGAGATTAATTTTGCAAGAAATATTGGTGGAGAACTATTTATAGGCCATAGGCTCTACATTTCAATCTAAACTCTGGCGAAGTAGAAAAGAAATAACCAAAATTAATAGTCTCATAACAACAATTGATGATATTTATGATAATTATGGTACCTTGGATGAATTAAAGCTATTTACAAATGCTATTGTAGAGAAAGGAAGTGCAATAAATCGTTTGATATGCATAAAGTAGTTTTAATTAGCTATTATTATAAAAATTTGATAAACAATAGTAACAAAAAGATTAGTAAATGCAATCAAATATATTTACTTAAAAAGTCCTTAGTTAACATATTGTAGAATAAAATTGGAACTCCCATATGGAATATGGCTATAATAAAACAACTTCCTAATTGCATGAAGAAATGTTTGAGATCATTTTTTAATACAATGGATGATATTGCCTCCTCATTTTCAAAGCAAAAAGAGTTGGACATTCTTCCATGCCTAAAATGAATCGTATTATAACAATTATTTCAATTAGCATGCCTTTTAAGTTTTTAAAAATGTATTCAAGCTTTTTCTTCAGATTCCAATCTTTAAAAATAAATTTGTGAAATATAATTAAGCTTGTAAATATACAAGGTTATGTAGATTCTGATCTTGCTAGAGATCTTGATGGTAGGAGAAGCACAACATGTTATATCTTTATTTTGGAAAAGACTGTGGTCAGTTGGGTTTTCGAGTTACAGAAGACTGTTACACTCAACCACAGAAGCGGAGTATATTGCTATCACTGAGGCTAGTAATGAGATGATTTGGTTGCAAACTTTCTTGACATAACTTGTTAAGCAACAAAGGAATGGGAAGATGTAAAGTAACAATATGAGTCTATACATCTAGAAAAGAGTAATGCATTCCATGCTAGGATGAAATACATCCAGTTTCGATATTATTTCATCAGGTCACTTTTGGAAGATGGCTAGTTATATTTGGGGAAGATACACACGACCAAGAATTATGCAGTCATACTGATGAAGATGGGTGCAGTTGATAAAATTGAGCAATTTGTAGCTTCAGTTAGTCTTTATAAAGGATGAAAGCATGAGTGAGACACACTACCGGTACTATGATTGGTGTTATAGATCGAAAGAAGGGTTGATTGCAATCAGTTCTAAGTGGGATATTGTAATGTGTGGAATATGAATGTGTTAATCAATCTAATTATTATGTTGTCTCGAACCTCAAAGCTTGTCATATTCGTTGAGGGGTGAGGGGGGTTTACACCCTACTTGGATTTGGGTGCTTTTCCCTAAAAATTTAGTACAACTCCTCGGCAGTGTGTACATAAGCGTCTCGTCGCTACGTACTCAAGTGCCCCAGCATTGAGTTCTCGAGCGCCCCAGAGCTAAACGATAGAGAACAGAGCGCCGCAATGGTATAAATATGGCACTGAAGCAGTGTAAAATAGATGTTTGAGCACCACAATGCCCAAATCAGCGCCACAACACTTACGAGACTGACTGTATGATTTATTTTCTCATTTTTCTGAAGGGTTGCATCCCTTGGGGTTATTTTACTTGGCTTTCTCTTATATTTTTAGTGTGTAGACATTGAGAATAGTGCATGTGAGAAGAGAAGGAGAGAGTGAAAGAGAAGAGAGATATGTACTTACTTATCCTAAATTTTATAGTGGATTTCTTGGTGCGGTGTGGCTCCATGATATTTTTCCATATTTTGAACTTTTTCACACTAAATCCTAGTGTCCTTTACTTTTCCCTGCTTATACTTTCTTGCTTGTTTCATCATTGTGATTTTTACTCCTCATCTTCGTCAACATGGTCCTTAAACCACTATCATCCAACTACGTCCCTCTAATCATCGCTGGTTGACTACTATCCTTCCAACCTCCATCTCCCACCGACTATTATCCTCCATCGTTCGTTTCCTAGCCTCCGGCTATAATCCTAAGGCTATTTTTACCTAACTACGGTCCTTCAATCACCATTGTCTGACTACGACTTTTCAACCATAATTGTCCGACTATGACCTTCCAACCACCGTTGTCTGACTACGACCTTCCAACCACCATCACCCATCTACGAACCTTACAACAACCCTCGTATGACTACTATTATTATAATCGTCACCTGTCAACTATGGTCCTTTGACCACCATTATCCGTAGAGTTTAGTCCTCCGACCGATAATATTTTGGCTATTATCACTGGCTACTCCAACACCTATTGGCTTCATCATATTCCATCACTAATAATGCCAACACACGCTATCACTTACAGGATCAACGCACGCCACCAACATCAACTTTGACTCCCAATTCCAACACTTAGATTTATGCTGGATTCCATTTCAACCATATAATATATTTTTTGCATGATATCAATGCCTTGTCTCGAGGAAGCGTTTCACTTGTAATCAAATATAAATACAAGTAGAATTAATCATTTTGGGGATCTTGTAAAAGTTTTGACATCGAAACATAAAATTAGCGTGTAGTGATAGAGAGAGAAGCTCTGGGTTTTTAGGGTTTGGCGCGCTTCTTCGGCTTCCCTCTCCCGTCTGGCCGTCATGGCGGGCAATTTGCAAAATTTTCCCCCGCTTCCTGGCAGTGCCTCTTTGTTAGGAGTTGCACCTTCCCCCGCTCCCCCAGCTCTTTCTTATGCTAGCAATCTCACAGCTCCTCTTGCTAATCGCGAGGAGTGGCCGATGTCCTTCGTCAACCCGACCAAAAAACTCTCCTTTGCTGCTTCTGAGCTTACCGAAGGTAAAGATTTGTGGGATCTTTGCCTTGTGGGCTACTCTTTGGTTCAAAGACCGTATTACGAAAGACTTCTTATGGCGATGAACAAGGCGTGGAAGCTTAAAGGCTCGTTCTCGCTGCTCTCCCTTGCTGATGATTTTTTTCTCCTGAAGTTCACTTCCAGTGAAGATTTTGATATGATCTGGTCGGGAGGACCTTGGTTTCTCCTTGGCAAACCTTTCTTCCTTCAGAAGTGGAATCTGAAGTTCCAACCAAAGCGAGACGAAGCTGCCTCTATCCCTCTGTGGATTAAGATTCCCAACCTCCCCCTTGCTCTCTGGACACCTTCAGGTATCTCAAAAATTGCCAGTTACGTACATTGGCATTCCTCTCTATGTGGATTCTCTTACCGCCAAAAGAACTCGACTTACTTTTGCGCGAGTTTGTGTTCAAGATGACAAAAACTCGGTTTTGCCAGACGATATTCTTTTGGAAATTGATGGTGATGATTTGGTTCTCAAAGTTGTCTATGATTGGAAACCGTCGAAATGTGATGGCTGCGGTTCTATAATCCATCCTTATGCTCTGTGTCCATCTAACCCTTCACCCAAGCCTTCTCTTCCTCCAAAACCTACTTTTAGGGACAGGAGCACGAGTCGGGCTCCTACTGCTAGAGGTAAAAGATCCACTTCTCGGCCCAAGGTTAATTTTCTGGTTAACCCTCCTCTAAACATTAATTCTGCTTCTACATCCCAAACCCTGCCCACGACACTTCCTCCTTCTCAACCAGCCACAGATCAGCCACCTACCTCTACTGAAATTGCCAATGAACCTCTTATTACTCCTCCTGACAATACCACATCTCTCCCTAATCTGAATTTACCGCATGAAGAATCTTCCTCTTCGGGTCAATCCCTTCCACTTCTTCTTCTTCGTCCCTCGCAAGTGGTTTTAGCTAATAGCTTCGCCTCTCTTCCAGTTGAAAATTTGGACAATTCGGAAGAGGCTAAAGAAGATGAAGTTCATTCTTCCTCTGCTTTTTCCGAGGAAGTTCTTCCTCCCTCCTCTTCCTCCAAAGCTTCTCAGCCCAACTCCAAAACTCCTTCCAACTCTGTTTCCTCCCCTGACAAAAAAGCCAAGCCAAAAACGGCCAAAAAGGCCAAAAAACCCAAATAACCCATGTCCTTGCCCGCTATCGCTGCTTGGAACGTTAGAGGGTTTAATAACCCGACCAAAGCCAAGTTGTGTAAAGATCTCATAGCCACTTACAGTCTCAAAATGCTTTGTATTCTTGAAGCAAAAATTCACAATTCTGTCTCTCAGGATCCTTGGTTTCTTTTCTCTCATACTCTGTTTCACAATGAAGAAAGTTACGATAATTTTTCTTTCTCCAACCCCGGTAGAATTTGGCTCAAATGGGATGCTTCCCAGATTTCGTTTTCTCCTCTCTTGACCTCTTCTCAAGTTGTTCATGGAATTGTGGTAGCTGGGTCCCTACCACCTATCTATCTGTCGGTGGTTTATGCAGCTAATGAGTTGGCTGATAGGAGATTGCTATGGGAGGATCTCTTGAACCTCTCGGTGGGGCTGGAGCATCCGTGGGTTGTCATGGGTGACTTTAACTGTTGCCGGTTCGAAAAGGATAAAGCGGGTGGGAACCCCTGTCTGCTGATCGTATTGGGGAGCTTAATACCTTTGTTTTTATTCGGGCTTGCAAATCTGGCTTCTGTGGGGCATTTTTTACCTGGCATAACCAAAGGACTGATAATCCTATTCACATTAAGCTGGATAGGATGCTTGGTTAACCATGCTTTTTAGATCTTTTCCTTCCGCTTTCATACAAGTGGATATCCCTCTGGCTCTGATCATTCCACCTCTTATTCTGTCTGCTAAACCTTTGAAAAGACTTTCTCAAGGTTTAGTACAAGGCTTTTTGGGCTAATATGGATGGGTTTTGGAAGAGTTTCAAAAGCTTTTGATAGACAGGTCTCTGCTAGTCCTATCAATTTTCTTTATGATTGTTTAAAGATGCTTAAAGGTGGCATTCGTGAAAAAAAACTGGAGCTCTTCCCATTTCATTTCCAATGCATTTTGGAGATGAAAAATATTCAACAACGTTGCATTTCTGACACACAGACCGATCCTTTAAACCACTCTTAAACATTTCTTTGAAGGATGCTAATGATAGGTTAGCCCCTTACATTCCTGATGTATACTTGGATTTCGCAACGGGCTAACTTACTGGCTTTCTCAAAGGGGAGGACGATCTTGCTTCCTTATGCCAAGAATTAGGTCTAGGAAGAACCGAATACTATTAAGAACTTGTCACCGCCTACTGGTATCCCACGTCTCATGAAGATTTAGCCCAGGCCTATCTCACACTTAAGAGGCTTTTAATCCTACCCCCCCCCCCCCCCCCCCCACCCACCTATGGTTGATGCTATAACATTCCTTCTGGCAT
This sequence comes from Dendrobium catenatum, assembly GCF_001605985.2. Lineage (NCBI taxonomy): Eukaryota > Viridiplantae > Streptophyta > Magnoliopsida > Asparagales > Orchidaceae > Dendrobium > Dendrobium catenatum. Next base: position 1,246,918 of record NW_021319809.1, on the reverse strand, counting down.
AAAGATTCCCACTCATTTACTCTCTAATCTTGTCACTCTGGTGACCAATGATGAGATTAAAAAGTGGTCTTTGATGGGTTTCTATACTTCTACCCCAGGTCCTGATGGGTTCTCTTATTGGTTCTACCAAAAGACTTGCATATTACTGGATACCATGTTTGCAGGGCGGTCAAGCATTTTTTTTCCACTGGTGTCAGCCTCGAGGAGCTAAAGCCGCACGATTACTCTTATTCTAAGGGTACTCACTCTTCCTCCCATTTCTGACTATAGACCTATATCGCTTATTGAATGTTTCTACAAAATTGTGGCTAAAATTTTTGCTAATAAGGCTTAAACCTATTCTCCCCTTGATTATTCATGATAGTCAGTCGGGTTCATTCTAAGAGATGCTCGACTGATAATGTTATTCTGCTTCTGAAGCTCTGAGGAATTCAAGAATAGTAATAAAATTTTCATGTGCCAAGCTTGAATAAAAAGCTTTTGATACTGTCTCTCGCAACTTTCTTAATAAACAGATGAAGGCCAAAGAAGCATTTCCGGAAATTTTATTAACTGGATTAAAGGGTCATTATGGATGTTCATTCTCTATTTGCCTTAAATGTGCCTTTGCGAGGGTTTTTTTCAATTCTGTTGCTGTGTTCATGAGCAGGGTTGCCCTCTCTCTCTACTTGTCTGCATTGTCATGGAATGCGCCTATCCACATTGCCTTGATGCTCCTGAATGGTATTTTAGGCCTTATAAATAAATGATACTAATGTAACATCTCATGTTGCTGATGATCTCATTAGTTTTTGCGGCTTAGCCACATTTTGGAGAAGCTTCATCTCTTAAGGACAGATCTTAAAAAAATTTGCTGGATGCTACTGGCCTCAACATCAAACCCATTAATAAAAGCTCTCTGCTCTTCTAGAGGCGCATTCCGATGAGTCTGTTTATCTACTACGGTCTTAGGTTTCTCATTGGAGGAGTCTATCATCACTTACCTTGGCATTCCCCATCTCTACCTCCAGAACTGAATCTATTCTCACTGTCCAACCCCTACCTGAAGTAGAATTCTTCTACATCTACTTGCGGGTCTGGAAAGTTTAAATTTCTTTCTTTTGCAGTAATTACAATTCATCAAGTCACAATTTGACCACACTATGCCGTATCTGGATCGTTCTGGAAGTGTCTATTACCCAAAGCTGTCTAGAAATTTGAATTTCTAAACTTTGTTTAAATTCTTATTTTCTTGGAAAATTATTCAGAATAACAACACGCTCCCACTTATGAATCTTGGAAGTCCTGTTATTCTTACCAAAATACAAAGAGGGATTAGGTCTGCAACTTCTCTTGATATCTCTACCATAAAATGAGCTACCTCCTTTAATTTCCAGGAATGGCTCAACAAACAACACTTAATGGCAATGGTACATGAAAAATTTGAATCACCGTGGAAAATTCCACACCTCACCATGCCTATAAGTTCTGGAAGTTGATCTGCAAGGTGGCTGCCTCTATTCTCCCTTCTATTTCTCTCTGGGTTAACAAAAACTGCAACTTATCATTCCTTTGGGATCCTTGGTGTAAGAAGAAAGCTTTAGCTGACCTCTACTATTTTACCAAATTCTCTCATTTGCCGGTTAATAGGTTTATTCAGGATGGGGTGTGGATGTTACCTGTTGAGCTCCCTACGGGTATCATTTCTCATATTAATAGCATTGATATTTTTGAAGATCATCCCGTGATTACTTGGGAGGGCTCTCTCTCTCCTTTCCCCCCCTCTAAGAATGTTTTGGCTGCTTTTCATGAAGCTACTGAGAATGTGTCTTGGTTTAATTTCATCTGGCATAAAGGTCACGCTTTGAGATACACATCCTATGCTTGGATGGCTATAAGGGGAAAGTTGAAAACTGCTGATAATTTGCTTTCCCGTGGCATTCAGGTGCCGGGGCACTGCTCGTTTTGCATGAATTTTTTGGAAAATCATCCTCACATTTTCTTTGAATGTGACTTCTCCTTCTCCATTCTTAATGCTTTGCTACCAGATACCAAAAGGTTCTATCTTAGGCCTTATCTATTGCAGGTCTACAATTTATTTGATAATATGCAAGAATATAGTAGGAGGGATAAGTTTTTCTGTTATTTTACGGTAGCCACTTTGATTTATTATACCTGGAGGGAAAGGAACAACCGCAGATTTGCAAATGTTTGGAGATCACCTTCTGAGGTGAGTCTAGATGTTACCTATGCTGTACGTGCTAAAGTTACTAATTGTAATGGGTTTGATGCCCTCAAAGAGAAGTTTCCTCACATTCTGGGTTGAGTCTTGGAGGAATTTTTTCAAACTTTTACTTTTGTGATGGATGGGGATGTTTTATTACTGCTTTTGGTTTCAAATCCGATTATGGCTCGCTTTAGAGCATGGATTCATTTGGCAGCATCATGGGCTATGTTTGGGACTTTTGGCTTTTTCTGCTGGTTTCTTTTGCTGGAGGTGCTGGATGGTTGTTATTGCTGGATTGACTTCAGGGCATTTAGTTGCGGGAATTTTGAACAGTTCCTCTACTTTTTGATCTGCTGCCTTTTGGTCGTGATTGGTTTTAATCAGGACGATGATGAAGCTCCATTCGTTGTATGCTGCTTGCCTCCCCTTGGATGGTCTTCGGGCAACCAGGGGTCAATTTTATTCTGAGTCCTGGTTAATCTTGTTGGAGCCCTTTTGAGATCTTGGATTCCTTTACTTTCAACCTGTTCTGCCAGGTTTTGCTCCTTATGTTTTGCAGGTCATTTTATTTGCTCCTCTTCTGGGACTTATGGGATTAGATTAGATTGATTACCTCCTTCCTACTTGGGGACGTTTGCTCCAGAATCTGCCTGTTTGTCTTCCGTTGAGGTCCTCCTGCTGCTTTCTACAATCAAACGGTTTCCCTCAGCTCTTTTGGTGCATCAGATTGTTACTGGTTTTTGTTTTTATCATTGGGGTGGTATAGTTGTGGTTTTTGGGTCCTTCATTAGTTTTTGTTTTTGCTTATGAAGGGTGTTTTTTTGTTCCTTTCTTGTAATCATTTTTACCTGTAACTTTTTATCTTAATATATGGGCTTTGGCCCCAATTTCTCCCAAAAAAAAAAAAAGAATTAATCATTTTAACTTGTTAACGCCTCCTGGTTTTCTACTTTTGTGGCTTTTCAAATGAAAGATATGATGTCTCGTATGATTCTTACACTTCTCTCTAGTTATATGTGTGTACTAGATATATGTTTAAAATTAAGACAATAAACTCTCTTTTTCTCTACTGTCTTGAATATTCTGACGCGCAACAACTGCAAAGTGTAAATAATATTATAATTTTAATTTTTAAAACAAATAATCCTCGAATCTCTGGTTGATCATGGAGCCACGTATGTGTTTTGACAGCAATCATTCAATTCTACCAGGTAATGTGTGGATGAAGGGATGGCGATCTGAGATGAAGAGAGATTAAGTCGATAAAATATGGGAAATATGGGAAATGCCCAAAGTATTTATAATAAAATAACTCATAAAAAGCAAAGAATTATGAGGACTGGCGTCATCTTCCAGTAGGCCAATTATATTGTGTTCAGTGGCATCGTGTAAGATTTTTCTTCTTATTTTATATTCAAAACAAATTTTCCACGCAAAAACAGTAAATATATTATATTATGACAGGAAAAACTATCATTGGAAGTTCCATGTGATATATCATTGGAAGATTTTGGGGTTTAGTGAGGTATAATATTATATTTGTTTTCTTCACAATATTGTGTCCCTAGTGTTTTGTTCTTTTCTTATTGCTTTGTTTCTTTCTTCTTCAGCACTAGTGAAAAAGGAAAGGATCTCAAATAAAGTTTAAGCTAAGTTAAAAAAAAAAAGATTTGACATTTACGCTTTTTTAGATTTTAAGCTATAAGCAACTTATAAATTTTTGTTTATTGCAGACGTTGAATCAATGACACCGCTCAATATTAAAAATATCTTCTTCTTTTATGAAATTATATAAAGATTAATGTAGCTGAAATTTATTGTTATTGTACTTCTCTATATACTCGTAGTAGTTGTCATTATTTTATTTGTAAGAACTTACGTTGCATTATTTTAATTTTTACATGTGTTATTAGTAATTTATTTCTATATATAAGTAGGTATAAAGGCCTCCATTCTTTATCAAGTGCATACTTCATTAGTTGATTTAAAGCATATTAATATGGCTGTGCAGCTTCCCCCTCTTTTGTTTCCTTTCAGCAAGAAGCAGCCACTCTTGAGCTCCTCTTCCTCACCATCACTTCCTATTCTTCAACGAATAATGATAAATTTTCATCCCATAAGCTGCATCTCAACTGCTACTGCAACATCTTCTCCTGCTAGAAGAATAAATTTTCATCACATACGCTGCCTCTCAACTGCTAGTGCAACATCTCCTTCTCTTGCTCGTAGAACTGCAAATTATAAGCCAACTATTTGGGATGATAGCTACATACAATCTCTGCCAATTGAGTTCATGGTGATGGCTTAGAACTGTCTTCAAAATTACTTTGAGTAGTTGTTAATAACATTTGCTATTATATCCACAGTTGAGTTGTGTTTGGGATAACTTTTTTACTACTTTCTAAAAAAAAAATTTTGTTGCAAAAATTTCTTGAAAGTAGCAAAATGACATTCGTCAAAACTTGTCACAAACGATGCCTTAGATATATTTCAACTAGTATTAATAGTGTTTATAAAATGATATGCATAAACAAATTTTTATTCTATTTAAGATTTTGTTTAATCAAATATACCATTTTAATCATTTTTTTTCATCTTTGGTTAATCTATGCTATTCAATCATAAATTATTTTACATAAATAAGAAGGCTTTGATCTTGATATATAATTAGTACTTGGGTCATGCTAGTAGTTGGAGAACAAAATTAACAGTTTTGTTTGTTTGGATTAAGGAAATGAAGGTTAAATAATTTAATTTTTTACTCTAATATTTATTTTCTTTCAATCAAATTTCAAACATTTAGGAGTGATAATTTTCCTTGTAACTTAAACATCTTTTCTTCTAATTTTAGTCAAAAAGCCAATTTGCTTTGGCTAAAAAATACCTCAATTGACTTATTATCAACATTATAAGCATCCAAACACAAACTTTAAATGTATGTTCTTAAGTTGTAATGGCATACAATTGAACTTATATCTTTAATGTCAAAGTAATAATAATAGTTATTTTTTAAAATACATATTTAATCTTATAGAAATAATATTACTTATTTGTTTAATGAGTATAATATAATATAAGAAGTTGTTGAATAATCTCTAAATTATGCAGGAGGAAAAGTATAAATACCAAAGGGAGAAATTAATGGAGGAAGTAAGATTTTTGATCAACCAGCAGCATAGTCTTACCGAACAACTTGAACTTGTGGATACCTTATGTCAGCTAGGACTTGGTTATCATTTTGCTGCAGAGATCAATAATTTATTGAGTTCTATTAGTTCATCGATGAAAAATATCAACAATTTGATAGAGAATAACAACCTTCAAGATTTTGCCTTGCTCTTTAGGCTTGTTAGAGAACATGATATCCATAATGCTTCAATACTAAGGTATGCAATAATAAATATATGGATGTCAATTTTTCATTTAAAGGTTATTCATTCAATGTAAGTGTAACCTAAGAGTTTGGTTTAAGTGGTAGCTCTTTTGTTCTCAGGATATAATAGAAGTCACACATTCACATCTATTCTATCATTTTCTTGAAACTAAAATTTGTATGGGATTTTATCCTTATTCCTCCCTTATCTATATATTGAAAAATTTCCTACTTACCTATAATTGACCTCGTGTCTTACTTTTAAGTAAGGAAATATTTGTGAATAGTTTGTGTTCAAAATATTGATAATAATAATAATAATGCCCGTTTTTTAAACGGGTCGAATCTGTGAACCCGAACCCGACCCGTTTATCAAACGGGTCGGGTCCAACCCGAATTTTCCGGGTCGGGTCCGTGTCGGGTTTTCGGGTCATGTCAAAAATTGACACCCCTAATCTAATTAACAGATTGTCTATATGTAACACTTTTATTAAGATTTTTATAGAAACATGCAAGATTTTGAGTTAGTTTTCATTTTATCTTATTTAGATGCTATTGGCGATAATAATATTTCATATTTTGTTGTAATTTATTTTATCCATCGGTTTGCTATCCTAAAGTTTATTTAGAAATTTGGCTAACATCTAGATGTTTTCTCAATATATGAAATAAATACTAATAAATTAAAGTCTTCGTACTTAACTTTAAATACTATATCAATTCTATGTCATATACTAGTAACAAGTATGCCTAAAATGTTCTTTAAATGGGCAGACTTGATGATTTGATAAGCTGTTTTAAAAAAGTGGAAGAAATTTTTAAGCACAAAAAGCAATTAGATGTCAAAGGAATGCTTAACTTGTATGAGGCTTCCTTCCTTGCCATGGAAGGAGAGGATGAATTGGATGAGGCAGGAAAATTTGCAATGAAGCATTTAAAATACCATGATAGATCCTTATTAAGTCCACAACTTGTTGAACAAATAGAACATGCCTTGGAGCTACCCTTGCATTGGAGAATGTCAAGGTTACATACTAGATGGTTCATTGATGCATATGGGAGACAAAAGAACTTTAATCCCACATTGCTTGAGTTTGCTAAACTTGATTTCAATATGGTGCAGAGTATCTACAAGATAGAGCTTCAGGAATTGTCCAGGTAGTTTGTGTTTCTCATTTATATATGTGTGCAATCTTCTTACAATTATTTTGAGAAATATTGATGTCTTTCCATTTGATCCTTAGGTGGTGGAGAAATGTCAATGTTGTTCATGGTGGACTTAATTTTGTAAGAGATAGATTGGTGGAGAACTATTTATGGGCCATAGGCTTTACATTTCAACCTCAACTCTGGAGAATCAGAAAAGCAATGACACAAATTATTAGTCTCATAACAACAATTGATGATATTTATGATATCTATGGTACCTTGGATGAATTAAAGCTATTTACAAATGCTATTGAAGAGTAAGGAAGTGGAATAAATCATTTGATATGCATAAAGTAGTTTTAATTAGCTATTATTATAAAAAAAATTGATAACAATAGTAACTAAACGACCACTAAATGCAATCAAATATATTTACTTAAATAGTCCTCAGCTAACATATTGTAAAATAAAATTGGAACTCCCAGATGGAATATAGCTGCAACGCAAGAACTTCCAGATTACATGAAGAAATGTTTGACAACACTTTTTAATACAATGGATGATATTGCCTCCTCATTTTCAAAGGAAAAAGAGTTGGACATTCTTCCATGCCTAAAACGAATGGTAATATAATAATTATTTCAATTAGGATGTCTTTTAAATTTTTAAAAATGTATTCAAGCTTTTTCTTCATATTCCATTTTTTTGGACATAAAATTATGTTATATAAGCTACAAATTAGTAACAAAAGATTTAGAATAATTTTTTCTAACCAAAATATGTTATGATTGTATTATAGTGGGCCGATTTATGCAAAGCACATTTCATTGAAGCAATGTGGTATCATAATGGATACACTCCTACATTTGACGAGTACTTGGACAATGCTTGGGTTACCATATCAGGAATTTGTGCACTAACTACAACATATTGCCTAAGTGATGATTTGACTTTTGAAGCTATTAAAAGCTTGGAGTTCTATCCACCTATAGTTCGTTATTCGTGCATGCTTTTTCGTCTTTATGATGATTTGGGAACATGCACGGTAAGTGCGAGGCATTTATTTCTGAATAAATTTATAGCATTAATGTTTTCTTTTCTTTTTTTATAAATTATTTATATATAATGGAATGTTACTTATATTTGTATTACAGGCAGAGATCCAAAGAGGAGATGTTCCAAAATCAATTCAATGCTATATGAAAGAGAAAAATGTTTCAGAAACAACTGCTCGAGATTATATTAGCTGTTTAATAAGAATTTATTGGAAGAAATTGAACAAAGAACTAACTATATCTTCAAAATATGTGGAGTCTTTTAGAAAAGTTTTAGTTGATATACCAAGAACAGCACAATGTTTCTACCAATATGGAGATGGGTATGGAGAGCCAGATCTTGAAACTAGGGAGCGAATCATTTGTATGATAATAAAGCCAATTTCACTTTAAAGGTGATGACACTTTGAAAAATGGATATTCTTTTCTATAAATGTTTGTTATGTGCAATTTAGGATATTGCTAAATTTGTTATCTTATTAAGTAATGCTTCCTTTTTCCCTTAGTGTTAATAAATTTTGTTAATTTTGAGTGTTGTGTATTGTAGATCTACATATGCATGTTGTTTAAAATAAATACTATTTATTTTCTATGTAGTGCACATTTAACAAATAAATAGATTCAAATGGCTAATCTTGGTAAGAAAATACATGCTTGAGACACATCTCACCTTGGCCTGGTGGTTGTGAGCTTAGGCTTCCAACTAATAGATCTTGGGTTCAAATATTTGTGTATGTAGATGACTGTCACCTCAAATAGAATTTAAGCCTGAATACCCATTTTATGGTAAATAAGGGTGTCATTCCAGATCACTAAGGTTCTGGACTAATGAAGGTTCTCATGAATTTGACGTTAACCTTATGTGTTCGTGGTTGAAAAACCTCCAACCTTCACAAATAAGTTAAATTCATATATATATATATATATATATTGGAGAATTAAAGAGGATTTTACAATTTTCATATGGCCATTTGGGTTAGAAATTCGAGATGTGGAGATGAATCATCTCAAATTTCTTATCAATCATGAATCTTTGATTTGTACAACTATGGTATCGATCAGCTAAAGTCATATGCTTCATATCTATAAGTTTATTACATCTCACCTTTAAGTTTATAAAATGAGATGATAATTTGGTAGAGAATCACTTTTTCTCAAACTTCCCCTCCACTCAATCATGTGCTGGGCTAGAGAGGCTGGAGATATGGCAAGTGAAGTGATGAGGGGTGTTTTGGTATAATATCCATAAAAAAGTGTTGATACATTTTTATGTAGTGAGAAGTCAAAAAATTTGAGCTCATCTTCTTTAGATAATGGTGAGGTGTGAGCAAATTCTAAATATAAAGAAATATTCTCCCTTAAATTTTTAGAGGAGAACCATCATAAGAAAACACTCTGGGGAGACACTTTATGGTGCCCGACTATGTGATATGTTCCTTCTTTTCTTTATAGTCTAATTATGTAAAACCTCCCTATTTACTATCCCCAAGTACGTATATTATGCTATGCACAACTAAAATTTGTTCCTCCTGGAGATTCAGTGCCCGCTGCATGTGCACAAGAAGCTAATTGCATAATGGGCCGGCCTAGATAATTTTACTGGGCTTGCTTATCAGTCCGTTATTGGGCCAATTAACAATGATATTGTTTCAGTTTTCGATTTTGTCAGTTTTTCTCGTACTTCAAACTTTGGCCTTCTAGTTCTGTTCAGCTTAAGAGAAGGATGAGATTACATATGCAGTTCCTTCAACCGATCAAAGTTCTTCAAGCTTCAGTGAATAATTTGGGAGGAAAATCCTCAAAAAATGGGATTAGAAATTGCAATCAAGTTTGATTAACTAATGAGATAAATTTGAGCCAATGCATTATTTTATAATTATTTAGTATTTATCTTATAAGTTATCCATTTTTAATTATTTATTATAATAATTACTTTAATCATAATCATATTCTCTCTTTCATTATAATGATCTAGCTCATGGCCTGACTATGAATCGTAGAATTTAACCTGATATCGAACTCATCTAACTATTCAAGCTCAAACTTGAATTCAAATTAAGAGTGACTAGTGCCTAGCTCGACTCATTTACACCCCTACAAGAGGAGATTTTATTCTGTACGGACACCGAACGGGAGAACCGTCCGGTTAAGCACTGGGTACCCAGCAGTACCTAGCGGTACCGAGTGCGAGTACCGAGCTGGGCACCCAGCAATGGAGTAACATGGCGTATTTTTATTGGTCTCCGGACGCCCTCCACACTCCACACAGAATAATAAATCCTACAAGAGAACATGATAGATTGAGATCTCTATCCAGCGTTTTAAAACACTTGGCTCCCATTTTAAAAAATTGTCGATGCATCAATGCTACTTAAAGTCTCTCCTCAGAGTTTATAAAAGGAGATGATAATTTGGTAGTGAATCACTTTTCTTAGTCATGTATTGATCTGGAGAGATTGAAGATATGACAAGTGAAGTGATCAGGGGTTTTGGAATAATGTCCATAAATAAGTGTTTGATACTTTTTTATGGAGTGAGAAGTCAAAAAATTTTAGCTCCTCTTCTATAGATAAATATTCGCCCATAAGTTTTTAGATGAAATTCCAGAAGTAAAACTCTAAATTAAAGTACTGTTTGTTCTATCTATTGGTGTATATAATTGAGATGAAATTTATATATTATATTTTATATCTGTAATTGATTGATAATAATTATTTGAGTTATTTTTTTGACAAATTTGACATCTAATTCACTATGAAATCTCAATGACATATATTTGAAGTACATAAATGATGAAAGTTTACTAAAGATTCTCCAAATTATGGTTAATTCTATGCTTAAGAATGTATCCAAAATTATTTGAAATTTCATAAAATATGGTATTATCCTAATCTTAAATTATAATAATAGATTAAGACTTTATTTGTGACTGCATTCTTACTTCTTTCTGAAGCATCTTTTTAGTTCAAAATTTTTCAGTTTAAGAAATTTTTATGGTGAAAAGCTGGTTCAGAAAGTAATAAGAAATCCATTCCAAACCAAGCCTAAGTTATCAAATGTCATTCTTAGAAATTAATGCATGTTTGTGACTCTTAGTGATGGAAGGCTTCATTATTCTTAGGTACCAAGTTTATCTTAGGCAATAGTTAGGTGGATTTTGCATAGAGGTGGTGGTAACTCATCAGGTAACTCATCATTGTAATACAAAGAAGAAAAATAAAAAACCAATGAGTTTTTTACATGATTGAAATAGTTTTTTAGAATTATAGAAAAAAATGTGATTGAAAATCACTTTTACAACCAGTTAGCAGAAATATTGCAATCATCGCCTTTTACAATGTTACCAGAGCCAGAAAGATGTAGAAAGCAGAAGATTTCATAGATTTCATGCCTCAGAAGTTTAGGGTAAGCATAATTTTTCCAGCCTGTGGTAGTCGTAGAAAGCAGAGGAGCCCTTGACCGAATGTTGTAGAAGCATCAAAGAGAACAGGGGAGACGTTGATCGGAGGCCAAATTATAATAAGGAGCACATTTTAAAGGAGAATACGGAGAAATATCGTATTAACAAAATAAATATAATTATACTCCGGTTACTATAGAAAGCAGATTATAATTATCCGGTTTCTATAGAAATCGAAACATTAAAAACCGGTTTCTATAGAAACAGATTATTAATGTCCAGTTTAATTTTTTTAATTTTATTGAAAATAAAATCTTTCAGAAAATTGACTATACATTAATTTTATAAAGTTGTTTGAGAAATTTTTTTTTCTACTTCTTAAAGAAAATTTTTAGTACAAAAAATTTTTTGAAAGCAACAAAATAATAGTCGTCAAGAACTATCCCAAATAAAGCCTTAGAGATATTTCTATTAGTATTAATAGTGTTTATAATATGCTATTGCATAAACAAATTTTTAGTCTATTTAAGATTTTGTTTAATCAAAATATACCTTTATAATCATATTTTTCTTCTTTGGTTAATATTTGTTATTCAAACATAAATTATTTTACATAAATAAGAAGGCTTTGATCTAGATATAAGATCTTTGACTGAAGACAATAAGTGTGGATCTGCTCTTTTTATTTTAATAATTAGTACTTGGGTCATGCTAGCAGTTGTAGAACAAAATTAATAGTTTTTTTTTTTTTTTATTAAGGAAATGAAAGTTAAATAATTTACTTTTTTACTCTAATATTTATTTTCTTTCAATCAAATTTCAAATTAACATTTAGTAGTGATAATTTTACTTGTAACTTCAACATATGTTCTTCAAATTTTAGTCAAAAAGCCAATTTGCTTTGGCTAAAAAATAGCCCAATTGACTTATTATCACCATTATAAGCATCCAAACACAAACTTTACTATATAATGCATGTTCTTAAGTTATATTGGCATACAATTGAACTTATATCTTTAATGTTAAAGTAATAATAATAGTTGTTTTTGAAAATACATATTTAATCCTATAGGAATAAAATTACTTATTTGCTAATAATAGTTTCTGAAAATTCCCCAAATTATGGTTGATTCTATGCTTAAGAATGAATCCCAAAATTTTTGAAATTTCTATAACATATGGTATTATCTTAATCTTAAATTATAATAATAGATTAAGATTTTGTTTATTATAATAATAGATTAAGATTTTGTTTGGGATGGCTTTATTTTTTCTGAAGCATCTTTGTAAAACGCTTTTTCATAAAGTAGTAAGAAAGTCATTCCAAACAAAGTCCAAGTTATCAAATGTCATTCTTAGAAATTAATGCATGTTTGTGACTCTTAGTGTTGGAAGGCTTCATTATTCCTAGGTACCAAGACTAAAATGTAAGTATTACCTTAAATTCTTTGCTTCCTGGTTGCATTTTGTAAGTGGGTTCCTCCGACTATGATGTTGCATAATGTACTTATTCAATACTATGTCCTGTCCAGGATATTATGTTGGATTGTGATCATATGCCAAATTTTAGGAAGAGAGACAGAAATAATAGAAAGTTCAAGAAATAACAATCTGTCAACCTTCTTGGTTATTTTTTGTGTTTTTAATTCCAATTCATAAGCATTCTCTTTGTAACTAATATCTTATTATAAAGTAATTACCATCTACTTATCCAATCTTTTGTTACCTATTCATTCTGGAGTGTTTTTATTTATATTTTACTTGAAGTTTTTAAAGTATTCAAAATATTTATATTTTGGTTCATGATACTTGAAAAACCTTTATTTCAGTTAGAGTGATCAGATAGGGCCATCTCCGCCGCTATTACTATCAACGACCATTGTCGTCATCATCGCTTCGCTAGCCACCATCACTACCCCACCAATGACTACCACCACCGAATTAATCAATTTATTTGATACTCACTAATATTAAAAAAGTATGTATTTTTAAGATATCAAAAATATTTTATTTTAAATTAAAATATAAATAAAAGCAAAATAAATAAAGAAAATTAAAAATGATCCCAAATGACCTCTTTTAGAGATCTGATAAATCTTATAATAAATTCTAAATCCTCAAATCCATTCCTGGCTAACACTATGAATAAACTCTTTGGAAGGGCTAGGCATCCCACAATCACTAGCAAACAGAAAGAAGAAACAGGGGAGGGTTTTTGTAGGTTCATGCAAGTGGGAGGTTTCTTCAAGAGAAAAAAAACCTTCTACTAGTTTTACTTCCATCAAAAGTAGAAATTTTACTAAATGGAAGCTCCTGTTTGGGCTCATGAAACAAACAAATAGGAACGTCTTTTTCTCTACATCCAACCCTCATCTTTATAGTATGGCTACACTCCCTCTTAGTCATTCAAATAGATAAAATATATCTTTATTCTTATCTATAACTTTATATAAATTATTTTATTAAGCTTAATGAAATGTTTATTTTATGTGCAATAATAGATATAGATGAACCTCATCAAGCCACATAAACTTATGTGTGCTATATTTACCCTCAATGTTTTTTTTTTTTCTTTCTTCTTCTTCTAGTTTTTGTTTCCTTTTTGATCAAAGTATCATCACCATCCTAACATATTGATGGTAATAATTATAGATGCCTAGCTGATTTGTTATTATTTTTAATGTTTATTTAATATACCGTTGTCCATTGATCATCATCGTCATCATTTACTATTTACTTCTATATGTTGTTTTAATTCTCTCTCTCTCTCTCTCTCTCTCTCTCTCTCGTTCTCATGCGGACCCCACATAGTGGGATAAAAGCTTGATGTTGTTGTCTCTCTCTCGTTCTCTCTATATACATACACACACGCCCGCACACACTTATATATGATTTATAATTTTCTTTCGTAAGTATTTTATTTCAGTGTTATCGTAGTTATGTATCTTCTACTTGTTTATTCATACTCAAATTACCTAATTTTATTATAATCAAGTCTTAGCCTAGTGGTTCATATCTCTACTTCTATCATTGATGTCATAGGCTCAAGACCCTACTCCTCCACTCAAATTTCTTGGAATGTAAATCTAAGAGTATTCTCCATTATCTTTTGTATCAAAAGATTTAAACCTTTTCATGTCTCTCTATGTAGTAGGCCTCCTACTATGCTTTCTAAAAGAAACAAAAAAATGATCATAGTATGCTGGAAGCTAACTTCTTTCGACAGCTCTTGCTCTTGACTGATGTTGACGATAGGGCACTGGGAATCTTATTTCAACCTTTAAGTAGCTTTTCCAACATATAAAAATATCTGGGAGCACCCACTAGAAATCTTACGCTGGTTTCCAACTTCAGATATATATTTTTTTAATATAGATCTTTACTATTGCTGATTGCATTTTTTTTCCAAACAGATCAGAGCAGAATACCATTTCTTTAAAGTGGTATTACAGAAGCCATATGTTGATGTATGTATCTCACCTTCCTCACACACTCACATGGAAAGGAACTTTTATTACGTCCGGTGTAAGGACGTAGAGGAACGTCCGGTTGGAGGCAAAATCTCGTCAAAAAATTCGGTATTTGCTTGGTACAACTAGGTATTATTTGATATTAACGAGAAATACCGCTCTTTGAAGACCAATACCGAGTTATACCGAGCTGTCCAGAGAAATACCAAGTTGTACCTAGTTTTTCAAGCGGTACAACTTTTGTATGACTCGGTATTTCTCGATTTAGCTCGGTATAACTCGGTATTGGGCCTTCAAATGATGGTATTCCTCGTTATTGTTTGGTATTGCTCGGTATTTGCTCGGTACAACTCGTTTTTTGGCGGGATTTGGACTCCGACCGGACGTTCCTCTGCGTCCGATCGGAGGACGTAATAATTGTTCCATGGAAAGGGACTAATGCATACCTCACCATGAGGCCTTCTAGATATTAATATGCGCTTGAAAGTAAATGTAGTGGTTGGCCTGTGGCAAATGGATGGATGCTGACAATTTTGGTGCCTTATTGGTTTCTTCAGAGGACTTTGCTTTCATGTTCTTTTGCAAACAAAGACCTCTGAAATTTTATGCACATAAAAATTTTCCTCAATTTCTATGTTATTAGCTGGAGGATTAAAAATTCTCCCTCGTCCTAATTAGGGGTGCAACTGAGTCAAGCCAACATGCGAGCTAACTCGAGCTCGACTCGGTAACAGGCTCGACGAATCGAGCTTATCGAGCTTATCGAGCTCGCGAGTCGAGCTAGAATGTGATTTCGAGCTCGATAGCTTATTGAGCTCGAAAAGACATCTCGACTCATCAGCTTGTCGAACGGCTCGCTGAGGCGACTAAGCGAGAAAGCGGAGATCTCAATCGAGCGGGCTGCCACGACGATTCAAAGGTCGGGCGGGAAAACCAAATCGATGGGGCGGGAAAGTAGAGGTTGGTATTATATCATAATAGTATTGAGCTCGGGACGGCGGATCATTACAAATTGACGGGCGGGAAAACCAAATCTCGGTGGCGGATCCTCGGGATGACGCCGAGCAAGCTCGGTATTTGGCATGCGAAGACAAGTGGACGAGTCGACGGCAGACACGACGACAAGCATACTTGACGACGACGGACCTGGGGACGACGGCAGACGCGGCGACAAGCGGACGAGACGACGAGACTACACGGGAGTCGGGACGCACTCGAAAGCGGAGCTTAGGACTGAGCTCGACATGAGACGAGTTGAGCTCAAGCTCGGATTTTGAGCTCGACTCAAGCTTGTGCTCGAGCTCAGTATTTGGCATGGGAGCTCAACTTGAACACACCCAGGCACGTGCTCGACTCGACTCGTTTGCACCCCTTGTCCTCATGTTATGTTCTTTCGATTGCAGTCTTTGTTTGTAATCAGTATGGAGAAGTTTGTTCTAATGATTTTTCTGTAGCAAATGATCGTTGTTACTGTTCTAATGGAGGTCTGTTTTTGCTTTTTGTTAGAATCTTTTGTTGGAACTTAGTCCACTTTTGTGCCTATCGTGTTAATGTTTTGAACTTGTGGTTCTTAGCTTTGGCAAGATTGAGAATTTTGTGATGTTGTATGGGGAAAGCTTTTTGACTAATTTCATGTCAATTGTGCTCTATGGTCAAAAAGTCTTAATAATGTTAAGGGAATTTGCATAAAACTTCTTTAATAAAAGGCAATAATGCACCCAATTATGTTGAGAATATTATGTAAAAGAGACAACAAAAAGTTGATAGAAAAAAATTATAGAGTAAGAAATTTAAGATTTTAGTAAAATAGATTTGAGTTTATAAAATTACATATGGAAAGCTCATCCCTCGACCCCTTATTTATAAATTAGAATTTGGGTAGGAGCATTACAAAATTGGCTATATACGTATTTATATCAAAAATAATTTTAAAATTATAATAGATGTGTAGTACAATCAGAGGGCCTAATTTGCTGAAGTCATTAGTAGTGAACAGGTATAAATTTATAGATAGATAGTTGTTGAGGTCAATTAATGAACTTTACTCACGTACTAGGATAAATGTTTGGGATATATTTCATTATATAAGGTATGAAGTAAATTTCTCGCAAGAAAATTGGTTTTTTTTTTGTTTTTGAATGATGAAAAGTATGTTGTTGGAGTATTTCAAGAAGTTTAAAAATTTAAAGAAAAAAAAACTTTTTTTTGGGATTTAGATAACATTATTTTGATTTAATCAAATGAATATTAAGTGATTAGCATTATAAATTTAAGATTTTTAGATTCAACCTAATTTTGAAAAGATCCATTTTAATATGTGATTAAAACTAATTTGGAGAAGATACGAAGAGATTAAGGTTTCGTTTGGGACATCTTTTTTACTGTTTTTTAAAACAGTTTTTTAGTACAAATTTTTTTTTACTTTTTTTTTTATTAAAAAATTGGTTTATAAAACAAGAAAATACTATCCAAAAAAAAGCCTAAAAGGGGCATACTTGATATTTAAGTTTAAAAAACATAAAGTCTAAAGTTAGCTCCAATGATAATATTATGTATATTAATATTACATTGTATTTAAAACTCGTGTTTTCTTGTCAAGCGAGACATTTATGAATTAAAGATAATTTGAGCAAGCGTATGAAGGATGAGGAGCGAGCTTAAGGAGAAGATTCAAGGGTTTCGCTTTAGTATTAGTAGATAACTATTACCTTTTCTGTATAATACAAGCCTTTTCTTTTTTACATGTTAATATTGTATTTAATATTTTGACATGCATACTAAAATCGCATATCATGTTGATGTGTATAGTATGACTGATATTTTGACAACTTATGTTATAATATGGATTTCTATGATGTACTTTCAAAATAATATAAGATGATATGTAACATGCTAAAATTATATAAAATATGTTGAAATAACATATAGGTATGCTATATGTATGTAGATTAAAACAATTCATTGATCGAAGGGCACAAACTCATGATTAAAGATAGCCAATATAACATTATAAATCAAATAAATATGAGTAGTGAATGATTTACCCCACTCTATGAGAATTGATTCTATTTGATCCATCCTAATGTGAGGATTATGCTAAATAAATGAAGATAGAAATTTTCAATTGTAATAACTCTACATATATATATATTGTGAGATAGTGCCCACTTTGCTTCAGCTTGAACTATATTAAGTTGAAACTCAAAACTTATCTTTTTTGGTACTTTTATATTGTGAGATATTATTTGTTTTGTTTAACTTAACCTCTATTAAATTCAAACGCACAATTTCTTTACTTTTTTATACAATTTTCAAAGAGGACGCCCATGCCAAAAATTGTCCACAATGAATATGTTTAATGTTAGAGTTCATGAACAAAACTTCAACTAGTATACATTATATATTTTGGTTTAAATATAGTTCATCAATATTTTCTTTTGCATGTTGATTTAGTATGTTTATGCCCCGCTTTTCTCCTGAAAATCTGCATCCTAAAGCTTGTCGAGAATCTCTCATTTATCGAGACTCTACTCTAACAAGTACTCCCCCCTACATTTGATTCCCTTCATCAAAGTTAGGACATCACAAGCATTTTAGAACATACAGATAGGTGTGTCGAAAAGGGTCAATGGGTCAAGTTTGGGTTCAACCTGAATTGACCTGAGTTCAAATGGGTTGACCCTAACCCAACTAGGAATCCCAACCCGGAACCGACTCACACGGGTTACCGGGCTGGCCCGACCCAACCCATGAACCTGAACTACTATCTGCGGGGGTGGGATTGTGCACCAGCTGAGCGTGCCTTACAGGCAAGCGGCCGAGCTGATCCAGAGTCCGAACTCCAAACACAATCACGCGAGGAGAAGTGGCCAAGTCGAACCAAGCTCGCCAATGATGCGGGGTTGTGCGTGAGTTACAGAGTCCGGATGTTGGGTGATTGACGGGTCAACACTGATTGATTTCAGGTTTCTGGGTCAACTTGAGCCCGACCGACCCAATTTTGTAAGCTGGTGGAAATCTCGAACCCGACTCGTATGGCAAATGCGTTGACCCGAACCTAGAATTTTCTGGGTCAGATCCATGTCAGGTTTCATGTCAGGTCAAATTTGACACCCATGTTAGAATATTAAGAAATCCTAATATATATGCCAATATATTAAAATTTTAATCATTAATTTAAAAAAATAAAATAATTCATTTTCCTCATTTACAAGAAATTAAAATCATCCTCAAGGAATAAAAACCAAACAATATGAAGGTTTATAAATAATTTATCTTATGTAAAATGTTATATTGTATATGGAAACAACCATTTTTTAGTAGTGGACTAGGAATTCATTTTATTTTCTTTCTTGACAACATTGTTTCTTTCAACTAAATATCCTATTTCACCAACTACAAATCAGTAAATTAAATATATGATGAAATTATTAGCTTCATCCACTTTCAGATATAATTTTATAATGTTATATGTCACATTAGTCAGTAGTTTGAAACTTCATCATTCTTAATGAATAATAATTTAGCAGGGAATATTTTCAAATAAATTGTCTTTCTAGACTAATGCAAATACACTCTCATCATGCTAAATTATTCAGCCAACACATATAGTAAATTTACTTGTTCAAGCTACAAATATTTTAATTAAGTGCACATCCTTGCTTGAGCAAATAGCCAAAGTGGGGCCTTAAATGAGGATGAATTATTCTTGGTGGACGTCAAACGTCGTTCAGAATCCAATGAAAATGCATCACGTCACTCCCTACTCGGTATTGCTCGGTACCAAGCTCGGTACTGGTTGGTACTGAATGACGTGACTACACCTGATTCGTCTCTGGACGATAAGCTGTGTCCGGTGTCTACACAGAATAATCTCTCCTTCATGAGAAGCCGAGATGGCATTCCACATCCTGACCCTCCATATTTCCACGTGGCAGCAAGTTAATGGCTTGATGGTCTTGGAGTAGATGAGGTGGGCCCATGCATGGAGTGCCAAAGGGACCCATTTCATGTAGCAGCTGTAGAGCTGCCACTGATTTAAAGAATATGATAAAGCTGAAGAGAGCGACAGGTTTTGGAGGAGAGGTCAGATGATTAAATGGCACTTCGCAGAGGAAATGGCTTTGATGATGATGATGATAAAAGACAAGGGGTATGACAGCATCCAACCATTCATTAAGTAAGCATAGGCCATAAGAATACTAAAGTGAAAAGGAAAGGAGTGAGTGTGATGGGAGGAGGTGGGGCCCTTCCTTTGAATTCATTATAGGGTAAGAAATCATGGAAATTATGTGAGGGATATTTCATTGCCATCAAGTATTTGAGGAAAAGGGAAACATCAATATTTCTTTGGTTGAAATGCAATCTATGCTCATGAAAGTAAAAAATATTATTAATGGAGAAATATATATATATATATATATAAAGAGAGAGAGAGAGAGAGTAGGTTTTGGAGAGTGAAATATGCATGATTATAATTTTTTATAAATGTGTTGTTGGAAAAGTAGCTTTTTAAAAAACTACTTTAGAAAGTAGTTTCGTAGCATAAATAATTTTTAAAAACAATAAAAAAATAGTAACCAAATAGAATAAGGAAAAGAGTCTATAAAACAAAATAATAAAAAAGTTGCTCCAAAGAGACATTTAAATCAAACTTAATATATGAGTGAGAGAATATTTATTTTTTATTCAGGAGTTTAAGTTAATATATTAGCTAGAGATGTAAAGAATTTATTGGATATTGAGAGTCATTCTCATCATTTATTACTTTTTATTAAATGTGTATTTTAATTACAATAGCAAATATTTAGACTGAGAGCTCAATAATTAAGCAAGTTGACCTTGTATTTTTATAGATGATATGAAGTTTATTGGGAACTACAAATTACATGCAAGAAATATTTTATATCAAAAATTAGTTTTGATATCATTTATTTGGAGAATATGTGAATATGTTAGGTGCAAATTAAGGTTTTGTTTGGGACGGCTTTCTCTTCTATTTCTTAAAACAGTATTTTAATGTAAAAAAATTTTCTGCTAAAAATTTGATTTAGAAAGCAATAAAAAAGCTGTCACAAACAAAATCTAAGTCTAATATGTAAATAAATGAACTATTAATTAGAAGTTTTACACCCAATTGATAATAGTCACTAATAGTATTTAGGAATACAATTAATTTATTTCTTGTTACCAAATCATTTTTCTCATTTTTCAGTTTTGATATATCACAAAAAAATTGCCTTGAACGGGCACGAATCTCAAAGCATATCCATGTAAGAAACTTTCAAAATTAAAATAGGAATCATACAAACTCTGATTTTAACAAACTTATAGTTGAATTGAATATCTCGACGAGATGAACCTAACAACACCAAAATCAGTCCAATCCGAACCAAAATGAGCCCAAATTGTATAATCAAATGATTGTCGAATATGGCATGCTTATAGTCAAATTGAGTGGCTCGATGAGAAAATTCCAACAAGCCCAAGATTGCTTCATTCCAACATCATTAAGGCACATAAATGCTTGATAAATATTTTATGATGAAGATAGTCACTATCAACTATCCGATGGAACCCTCCAGATATGCCCTTAATCGTCTTCATATTTACAAGTCATGCCGCTCTAAAAAACTATAAATAGCTCCCCATTCTTCACATGAAGAAGGGAGGAAGAGAAGAGAAAACTTGAGAGTTCTCTTACCACTGATCACCACCAACATTCTTCTCGACCACCAATGTTCTTTCCGAACAACGACGTAAATTCCTAACTACAGATCGTTGCTGGACTTCTGCCCGTTCGTTAGCCGCTGCTGGATTTCTTACTGACCATTGACAGTTATTGGACTTCTACCCATTCATTGGCCTCAATTGGATTTCTTCCCAACCACTGATCGTTATCAAACTTCTACTCATTCTTAGATCATCATCAGATCTTTACACCAAGAATACCCATCTGAAAATTAACAAAACTATACAATACATTGTATTCTCCATGTCCTTGGGATAAAGGATGTATTGACTTTTGTAATATATTCAAATACTAGTTAATCCTTTTTTACTGGGCAATGCCCCATGATTTTTTCCTTTCTCAAGATTTTTCATATAAAAAATCCTAATGTTTTCTTTATCATCTGTTTGTGTGCTGAGATTTTCATATATTGCTAAGAAAAAATATTTCCACTTTACCATTGCTAAATTTTCAGCCCGCAACAAGTTTCATGTTCATCTAACTAAATTTGATAGAATTTTATTTCTGTCATTAAAGTTTCATATTGTTGACAGGATAAAGGTAAAGGTTCCTTATTTTTGTATACATGTTATCTGGTACATAACGAATAAAGGTGGGAGGGGAATTCCATTTGTTTCAAGCAAGATGGCAGTAGTATATTTGATGAGCTTAGAGCTGTTTAACAACCACCATTATACTATTACTAATCAAGGTAATCGAGGTTAAGGTTCAAGTGCAGATGAAGAGCTGTAGGAAAACATATTGTATGAGAATTTGTAATCTATGAATTTGTTATTAATGAGTCCACACAAAAATTAAATATGCTGTTTTATTAATGGCATAATCATGCAAAATACAAGAAATAAGTTCTTTTTTGTTTCCCTTTTCACTAGCCCTCCCACTCCATAAGTCTCCTTCTAGAATAGATAACTTTCATCTCTAGGCAAATTCTCTCTGAGACTTATTGTGCCTTTAAAAGTCCTCTCATACTTCCCTTTCATAGAGAGAGAAAATAGGTTGCAACATAAGCTATATTCACTGCAGAAAAGTTATGGATTTGCGGTATTTTTTGTTAAAAATTGTGACGGATTTACGGCAGGAATTTTCGATGATTTTTTTGCGATGGATTTGCGGCGAAATTTTTGCCGCAACTTTGAGGCGGAATTTTCCCTCGCAAGATAAGATGTAATATAAATTTAAAAAAAAAATCTTTTGTTGCATTTTGTATCTGTAGCCGTGTGGAGAATGGGCTGGTTTGCAAGAGAAGAGGACTAGGATTGACTCCTAGGCAGGTCATATGGCATGGGCAGTCTGATCAAGTATGGGTAACCAGTTAGGCTCAAGTAGCCGATCAAATCGATTTTTTTTTTTTTTCCAATGCAAATATTTTCAACAGATTTTTTTGGTTGGAAATAATTTTGCGAAGAGACTTTTTACGACGGAAAGAAATCCACCGCAAATTGTAAAGATTTTTCTTATTTTGCGACGGATTTTTCCACCGCAAACTTGCGACTTTTCTCTAGTGATTTAATGCAATATGATAAGTAATTTATGTTATACATTTATGAAAATAAATAAAAATTCTAAATGATAAATTTATGAGTTATGAGGTCCATGTCGATACGTTAATCATGCAATGTTGCTTCCAAGTAATCATCATTATTGTGCGTTAAATAATCTTCATGGATTTGAAATCAAATCGTCTCTTGGGCACCATGCACCTTGACTCTTGGCTCTAGGTCCTAGCCAGCTCTCCGTGTTCTCAATCGACATAAGTACTTCTCAAGCATTTCTCAAGAGTCAAGACCCTATTATGAGCTTATTTCTCATCCTAGAATCCTCTCAGCCAAAATTGCTCTTAACACAAGATCATTTCAAAAACATTATGAATTATACCTGAGTCACGTTCATAGCTTCCACATACCTCAGCAGCTCTCCTCGTCATTGGATCAAGTGATCTCCTAATCATACTATCCTCTTTATAAGGAGATATTATTACGTGCAGAGTCTGGAAATAGAAAACCGTTCGATTTTGTCACTGTGAAACAGTAAAAGTATAGTTAATGTTCACCACTGAGTTTTTAATGTTCATCACTGTGCTTTTACTGTTCACAATCATAAGATCGAACGGTTCATTGTATCTGGACTCTGCACATAATAATCTCTCCTTTATAAGGTGATTCACTCTTATGAATAAAGTTGAAGAGAGAGAACATCTAGAATCACCTCTCGTGAGTACATCACCTTACATTACATATTTACATGGTATAGATCCTTTTTTGTTAATTTAATGAAGTGGCTTGATGCCTCCATAGATTATTGTGTCTTTCTCTAATAACTAGCCCTAGTGTGTGTGGAAAATCATTCTGTGCGGATCCTGGATGGCGTACGGAGACCAACCAAAACATGGCACATCACTTTTTACTCGGTACCGGTACTCAATACCAGGTGACGTGGCATATTCTGATTGGTCTCCAAACCGTCCGGTGTCGCACAAAATAATTTCTCCTTCTAGTGCACTATGTCTTTGAGATGAGGTAAAGCTTCTTCCATTTCATTCCATATAAAGCTTGAATGTCCATTCTCCATTGATTGATTCTAGGTAACTAACTATTTGACTAGTTCATTATTAATATTTTTAAATTCAAATTGACATCTTTTATATCATATTAAATTTATAGGAAAATGATATCATATATAAATTATCACAAAACCTAAATTATTATAGTTGAAATATTTGCTATTTATTATCGAAATATTTTCTTAATCTAAAAATATTCTTCTTATTATATTTTTCTTTTATTATTATTATTATTATTATTATTATTATATACCAAATTGATTATTCAATAAATATACAGTTCCCATAATTCACAATTCTCACCTTTTCTAACTTGATGTAATTAAAACAAAATCCTTATTACAGTTTCTCTTTCCAATCCATTGAAACAACTAACTTATGTGGTTGCGCCAATTTTATATAGGATCATTTACTTAGTTTTCGTTTAAGACAGCTTTTATACTTCTTTCTAAAGCAGTAATTTGGTACAAAAATTTTTAATAAAATTAAAAAAAAGAATCATATTTAAATGAGAATAAAAATATTTGTCTCAAATGAAGCCTGAATGGAATTCTTGAACTTAAAACCTTATAGGCTGATGTTTGTGCCATAGAAAAGAAGAGATATCTCAAAATAATTGGAGCAAGCAAGTAAAGATAAATGAGAAGAAATGACACTTGACATACATGCATAGGCACGTATAACCATGTCATTTATCACATCATTGGTATATTTTATTATTATTAAATTCTACTCTATCTTGCACAAATGATAAATCATTGAAATTATTATAATGAGTTTATAATTTTGTTAAGTATTTGCTTTAAGATTTTAGTACATAGGCATTCAGACTTATTATTTTTGAATTATAGCTCTTTTTATCTTTATTTTTAGACAACTTTTTTATTGCTTTTTAATACAACTTTTAATTACAAAAATTTTTAGTTTAAAAAATATTTATACTAAAAAATAAAGCCGTCCCAAACGAATCTTAATTAAATAATCAAAATAATTCAACTTTTCATACTTCTTTAACGCTATGCATGGCATATACTTATTGGAAGCAATGACATCTAGGATGGGGACCTTAGCAATAGCTATCATAAAATAAAATATATGACACTTTTCTCACATCTCGCTTCTCATTTCCCTTTTTTACAACTAAACAAGTGGTAACATTGAACAATGCATAATCTAAGCTACTAAATATTACATTGTAAGTGACTACTTACCCATGAGAATATCTTAACCTCTTGGCTTAATTAAACACTAAATTGAAATTAAAATATTGCGCAACAAAAAAAAATCTTGAATATCTAACTTTTTGGTGATATAATTTATACAAGATGTTTATGCTAATACAAGGCACCTCTTTTACTAAACTTGTCCAAACAATCTTTGCCTAGTGAATAAACTTTATCAATGAAAGCCATAGCAAAAGCTAAGTTGCTAGCCACATCACATCAATAATAAACATCACCAAGCAACCTAGCTTGGTTTATTGGATGATTGCTAGCTATTATTTGACATAAAATTTCCCTTGTTTCCCAAGTGGAGGAATGGGCTTTCATGTGGTGCTTCTCTTATGGTCTAACCCAATGAGTTGATAAAAGGAAGGAGGGATCATCAACCATCTATCTTCTTTGATGATGATGTGCCCTTACATGATGATTCATCCATCTTGTGGATGTCCCCTTTTTTATTGAACAACTCCACATCAATGTTTAACATGATGTGCCCTTACATACATGATGATGCATCCATGTTGTGGATGTCCCCTTTTTTTAATTGAACAACTTCACATCAATGTTTAACATGATGTGCCCTTACATACATGATGATACATCCATCTTGTGGATGTCCCCTTTTTTTGATTGAACAACACCACATCAATGTTTAAACTCTCAAAATTTTACTGCTTTTGCTTTTAGCACATTTGTGAGAGAATTAATGATACTTGTTTTCTTTACAATGTTGTGGTCCCTATTGTTTTGTTCTTTTTTTGTATTGCTTTGATTCTTTCTTCTTTAGGACTAGTGAAAAGAAAAGGATCTCATAGCATGTTTAAGCTTACTGACATTGACAATTTAGCTTGGAGATAAATGAAATTTTTTAATTCTTTTTTAGACTAAATTAAGTTTTAATGAGAAGACAACTTGGACAAATTAGATTTGAGTTGAACTCAAATTCAACCAATCTAAATCAAACAAATATTATAAATCTAAACCATCGAATTTGAGCTCCATCATCATCAGATTTCTCGTGTCTAACCTAAATATATCATTTATAAATTAATAAAGAAATAATTATCTCTATCATTTTATATGAGTATTAAAAGTTGACACGACCCTAAACCCGACCTAGAAAAATTCAAGTTTGGGTCAACCTATTTATGCAATTGGTCGGATCCGGGTTCGGATTTTTGACCCGCTTGAAAAACGGGTCAGATTTGGGTTGACCCGGCTAACTCAGATCCCTCACTGACCTAGCCCAATTGACCATCGGGCGCCGGCCTAGCACGCGCTGCCACATGCTAACCGCCACCAGCAGGCCCGCGCCACCGCGCGACTCAACGATTCTGCCCGCGGAAGGAAGGCAAATGTTCGGGTCCTCGGGTCAGGTTAGGCCAGCTCAGAAATCCTCTCGGGTCAGGTCCAGGTTGAAAATCCTAACTCATTTAGCTAAATGGGTTGGATTTGGGTATACTCGTTTACAACTCGAGTTGGACCCGAAGCACCCCGTTGACCCAAATTGATAACCCTAATTTTTGGACTAAAACATATTATTATTAAATAAGTCGGATCTGAATCTAATCATAACATGTCAAACTCCCTTTGCTCCCAGCCCAATTACTCACCTAATGCTTAGCTCTACAAGTGAGCCAATTAATGGATTGAGTGGATAAAGGCTTGGATCCTCATCTATTTTTGGAATCAAAGTGCCTGTGAACATAGTGATAGAGCCACCTCATTTTAAAATTTTCTTAGCAACTAAGTCATTAGCCCACTTGCTCTTGATGTGAGACCTAGTGGACCAACACCTAACAAATGAACAAAAAGAAAAAAATATTTTTTATTATGAAAGTGTACAAATTCTTCTTTCTCATTGTTTTCTCTCCTTATCTGTTGACTGTTTACATGCCATCACAGGCACTTCTCAGCAATTTTTTTTTTCTCCTCCACCTGAAGAAGCCCTGATTGGGCAAATCCTTACCTGGACATGAAATTCTTCAATTTTTTTATAGAAATTTTGCATTCCATACATATCAAACCTTACGTTATGATTGTCTAATGTATCTTTTATTTTTCTTTTATAATTCTAGATAGAAAGGGATGTTTACAGAGATAAGACATTAAAATAAAGAAGAATTAAATACTGCAAATTGCTTCCACTGCTTCTTTAAATGATTAATATGACTTTCTGGCATGAAATGCAACCTTTTGAATTGCATGCAATGAGCTCACAGGTTTGTGTCTAGAGGAGTTAGACCATTTTATTCTCTTTGAATCAAATATTAAATTTGGTATGTTGCGGGCTAGAATACATGCATGCGGTGTTAGATTTAGAAATTTTCATCTCAATGTTGTATGGATATCCAGCACACAAACAAAAGAAAAAAAAGAAACAATATAATTTTTACATGAAAAATCTTGGAAAAGGAAAAAATCACAGGGCCACACCCAGTTATGAATAAATTACAAGTGACTGACTCGTTTCTGAAATTGATGACGATCAGATTACAATAATCAACTGTTGGTTTGAAATCCAGTTACGAATAGAGATCGAAAATCCAGCGACATTTGGTGGTAGAGCAAAAATCCAGCTTATATTGACGATTAGGCATAAATCCAGCTTAAGTCAGCGGTTGGGCAGAAGTCTGGTGTCAATACACGGCTAGGTGAAAGTCTGACGACAGTCGATGACCGAGTGGAAGTCCGGCGGTGATCTAGAAGTTTGGTGGCAAAAGAACTCTCTTTCTTCTATTTCTTTCTTTGATCCCCTTCCACGAAAAATAGGGGTCTATTAAAATTTAAAATAAATATTTTCTTACAAATGTCTTGAATTTTATGCTTTGCTAAAGAAAAAATAATAATAAAACAAGTTCCAATAAAGGTTGAGCTCTTTTAGACCATAGAACCTTCATTCGACATGCCCAGTCTTCATAATTATTTTTTAATTTTATTATATTTTATTACCTATGGACCCATGAAAATTTAATATATGTTATAAATATTCACTTTAATAAAGAAAAAAAATATAAAGTATCTATGAATATTTATGCTATTTAAGACAAAATGAAACTCTCAGCCAATAGATCAAAATAATAGAATAGAATCTTTATCTCAAAATTAAAATAAATTCTTTTGTAAATTATAATATATAAAAATATTTTTAAATTAATTCTATTTGAATTTTTAATATCATAAAATATTTTTATTCTCAAGTAAATTTGAATTGAAAACTTTCATTTATTTTTCTCATTTTAAATCACAACTCTACTACTTAAACTGGTGATGGTTCTCTCTTAAAAGCGAACTTTTATTCTATCCAGTGAACGTACGCAGAGGAAGGTTCGGTTTTAGGCAAAAAAATACGTGTACCGAATTTTTCGCGCCTGTACCGAATTTTTTGAAAAATCGAACCTTCCTCTGCGTACGTTGCCTAGATAAAATAAAAGTTCCTTAAAAGCAGCCATTAATCATAGTGAGTACAAAGCAATGAACACGTTCGGTGTATCTTTCACACACAAAACAGAGAATTCATTGAATTGACGTGACAAAATGAAACATAATCGTACTACAGATTTCAACTTCACCTCTTTTAAATCCACAATTTTCGGATCATCATCCAATCTAACAAAAGGGAGCCTCCCTATCCATCACTTTAAGCAAAGTCTAATGACCAGCATTTAGACCTACCACCTATATTATACACAGCTTTATTTCAAACGTGTAGCCAAGATCATTCCATTTCTATATATGCGAAGCACATAAATATTAAATAAAAAGATCTATGATTTTGATTTTCAATAAATTTTGTTCAAATATATCAGAATGTGAGGAACATGTACTTGAGATTGAAGAGAGTTTGGAGATCTAAAGAATTATAGAGCTTTATTCAGCATTCGATATTGATGATCATCACAGCTATTGTCATTGTCTAGTTAACATTGTCGTATCGTCATCATGCATTTGTAGTCGTTCGACCATAGTCGCTCAACAGTCGGTGTTTGACTAATACTATTTTACCGTCATAGTTCATTCATCATCATTCGACCTTCGTTATCTGACTGTTGGTGTATGATGATCATTTTCGGATCACCATCTTCCAACTATCTTTGCAAAACTGACATCGTCCATCTATCATTATCACCCCTTCATTGTTTCTCCTGTAATCTTCAATACAAGTACAAGTGACCAAGTATATGCTCTAAATTTTATAATCTCGTCTTCTCTAATTACAGAGATGTATGGACTTTTGTAACTTCAAGTACATTATTTAAATTGAAGCATGTGTCATGATTTCTTCTCTTCCTAGGTTTTCTAAATAAAAATCTTAATTTCTCGTACATTCTTTTCTTATTTATGAACGTGTGTTGAATTTTTATATAAAACAAGGACATAAATCTCTTTCTATCACTGTGAATTTTTTACATATAGTATCCTTATGTTATTGCAAATCATATCGAGTTGATGGATGATATCAAGAGAACTCTTAATTTTTTTTAATTTAATTCAATATTAATTCATATCATGTCATAACTAGTTCCCACAAAATCAAGACCAAATAGAGCACGAGTTCATTCAATTTACTACATATTAGATTCTTCGATTTGCAAATAATATTTTATATCAAATACTTAAAAAACATTACATACAATCATGTTGCTATCTAAAAGAGTTAGTTTTTATAACTAAGCATCTACTAGTTAGAAGTCTATGAGCAATACTTCAAATATCATACAACCCTAACTTTAGGTTCGCTCTAACTAGGATATTAGTCCTCTAGAGGACTTCCCTATCATTTCAACTTTATAAGTGGACTTAGCTCCCTTAGCAAACTACAAAATATTTCCAAAATGTTCTCAAAGGAATCGTTTTAGAGGATTGAGGCAAACAAGAGTAGTAAGATAAAAAAATCTTTCATTTTATTGATAATTATTGGCTCAATCAATTTTTTGAATTTTAATAGACTATGCAATTCAATTATTTTTTCTCTTTATAATTTTCTTCAACATTTTTCACAATTAAAATAAGTTCATAGGCTTCTTCTTCTTGTATGATAACTTATATAATAGAGGTTGGAGCATGATAAGAACTTGATTCATCACTCTATCTTCATCGTCATCATTTAAAACATACTTTTTTTTTAATTACTCTTTCTTATGTTAAGCTCATGTGATTTATGTCAACATCCAAATCTACCCCACACTTTATCATTTTCCATTTTTATTCAATTCTATAGCCATTTCATCAAAGGAGAACAAAAAATAAGAGTATAAAGATATAAGAATATTTCAATATTTTCAATCAAGTTTATGCCCCGGCTAAAATTTATGCTATCAAAGGGCTATTATTTCGTTTGGGATGATTTTTTTACTGCTTCTTAAAGTTATATATACTATTATGTACTATTTAGCAGGAAGAAAGCCATCCCAAACGAAGCCTATATGAATATGATTAATAGACAGTGATGAGGATGTATGGCCTAGCAATATATCTATTATGATTGTCTCCTAAAATTTTTTAAATAATAACAATATCAACCTACTCCCTTAATCTCTCCTTACTGTTACCTTTAATCAAAACTTGATGCCGCCATCAGATTATACCAATAATTGTAGTTGTTTGATTGCCCTAAACTTGACTAAGGCTTGGTTTGGGACAGCTTTTTTATTGCTTTCTAAAACGGAGTTTTAGTAAAAAATAAAAAAAAATTGTATTAAAATTCCGTTTTAGAAAGCAATAAAAAAGCCGTCCCAAACGAAGCCTAAATCTTCATCAAATAATCTTGATTTTCCTAAATAGCAATGGTTAAGAACTCTAAACATGCTCAATTATAAGAATTTTAATTCTTCCTAAGTTGTCTAAGGCTTCGTTTGGAATGACTTTCTTACTGATTCTTAAAAAAAAAATCTTTAAGTATAAAATTTTTTTATATAAAAAACTACTTTAGAAAGCAGTAAAAAAAATATTTTAGATAGATGCCAATCTTCTCGAAATATATTACTAACTTCCTCAATATATTTATTAATACATATTGTGATGCGCTTAAATTAATTTATTTCCTTGAAATTTCCTTCATCAACTTTCTAATTGAAAATTATACTTCCCACTTTCCCACTCTAGCATTCAACTAAATAAAAAATTAAATTAAATTATATCTTTTTTTAAATTCATAATATGAAATTCTTTTTATGGAAAAAATTAGTTTAATAATTTAATAAAATTATTTAATTATAACAAATCTCAAATCTATTAAATTTGTTTTTCAAAATTAATATAATCTAATTTGCAATTAATTATTTATATATTATACTCATTTTAAAATAAATTTAAAATATTAAAAACTCATTTTAATTACAATTTCATCAAGATATATAACTTATTTTTTTTTCTACTTTTCAATTGGTCTAATTCTTAAAATCATACCTCATAAGAAGAAATTATTGTGTGTGGAGTCCAAATGAGTTCAGACTCCAATATAATTGTGGCATATCGTTTGTACATAACAGTATGTATTTATACACTATGTATAAGTTATATATACTATTATGTACAAATAATATGATGCAATCTCAAAAGAGTTTGAAGATTAGCTACATCTGAATTCCGCACGAAATAATTTCTCAGATAGGAAGCATCATTATAACTAATTTGTTCTCTTCCCTAGACAAGCAATAATTGTATGAACGTGCACCATTAAATTAAAAAATAATATAATTAAATAAATTAAGTGCTTATCATCTTTCCAAGCAAAATTAGATGCGGTACAATTTTTTGTGTTAAAATAATTTCACCGTATTAAATAAATCATTTAAATTCCCCTGTCTCAAGGATGCATAGCATTTCCCCTTCTTTGAATGCAGGCCTTTCTTTATTGGCTCCCACCCCTGCAACGCGGTGCTCACGCCACGTGTACAGCAAGATCGCACTCAATTGCCAGGACACGTGGCTGACGATCCCGATATCCAGTACGCGCGTGCGAAGGGTAAATGTGTAAAAAGACGTAATGGGCCGGCGGGCTCGGGTAAACGACAAAGTTACGTCGGGATTGAAGACGAAGAAAGAAATAACATATGAGAAAAAATTATGGAGGGGCGTTTGTGTAATTATATGTTTTAGGTGTTGGAGAATGAAGTGGGTCCCGCATAAAGGCAGCGAATACTGGGAGTTGGTGGGGTCTGCGGGTCCTTACGAATCAGCAGGAAAGTCCGTGAACCGAGCTGAGCCGGTGGGTGTCCTCGGGCTTTGGGTTCGCCATAATTGTTCAGCTTAGCGACGCTATTAAGAGTGCTGCATGAGTTGCAGAAGCTTTCGGAATTAGAAAAATTATTATGCGGAGAGTCTAAAAAAGTAAAAATGAAAAGAATCATTTGAATTATGAGTATAATCTCGCGAGAAGCGCTCAGCTAGGGTTTGCGATTTTTTCCTGTTGAGCTTCTTCCTTTCCGCCGCCCCTCCGGCTCTGCCGGAGGTTCCTCTGCATGGAGACCTCTCTTCTCTCTTCCGGTTTTCCACCCCTTTCTACTACTACAGCTGCTGTTCTGGTCTCTCTTCGCAACTGGAACCAAATATTTGCGCCGGATTCCTCGTCTGCTCCCAAAGTCTTCAACTTTTCGCACCATCCTTCGGAGCCGGAAATTATTCCTTTTTCAAGTGATAAGCTTTCTAAAGGAGGTGATGACTGGAGACTGTGTCTTGTTGGCTACTCTATTGGTCGGAGGCCCTATTATGAAGCTCTGCTGGGAGCGATCAACAAAACGTGGTCTTTAAAAGGTTCTCTGCAACTCCTCTCGTTAAGTGATGGTTTTTTCCTTTTGCGTTTTTCTTGTGAAGAAGATTATGATATGGCATGGTCTAAAGGTGTGTGGTTTTTGCTTGGTAAACCCTTTGTTCTTCAAAAGTGGCATCCTAAATTCAAACCTAAGAGGGAAAACTTTGCCTCAGTTCCTATCTGGGTTAAAATTCACGATCTCCCCCTTGCTTGGTGGAATTCGGAGGGTATCTCGAGAATTGCCAACAAGATTGGGGTTCCTCTGGCTGCTGATCACCTTACGGAGCAAAAAACTAGGCTCACCTTTGCTCGGGTTTGTGTACTTGTAGACTGTAATGCTACTTATCCTGAAGTTATCAAAGTTTCTCTGGACGGGGATATAGTAGAGCTGAAGGTTCAATATGAATGGAGACCGGTGCCTTGTGAACATTGCAAATCTCTTGTCCATTATTCTTCTTCATGTCCTCAGAATCCTAAACCTGCTGAGAATGAACAGGTGAACAATTTCTCCAAAACCTGTGGAAGAAGTTTCAGTAAGAAACCTACTAATCGTTTTCCGTCGAGACCCCCCACAAACAACAGACCTCCCCGGTCGGATTCCAGGCCTAAAGATTCTACCATTCCAACTATAGCTGGTCCTTCCAATATTCCAACTTCACCTAAGCATTTGAACAGTATTGGACAACCTTTACATTATCAAGTTCACTCCCCTCCTCCTTCGACTTCTAAGGTTATTCCTCAGTCTAATTCTTTGGCTGAGGATTTGCCGTCCAGTATGCTCCCCAATGTGGAACCAGTCAGCCACACCTTTGTGGATCCTGTGACTGATTCTACCGTTGCAAATATCCCTAATCTCAACATACCTACTGAAGAAATCTCTGATTCTTCATCCTCTATGATGAACATTACTCACAAACAATCTACTGTCATTACCTCTCCTAACAAGTTTGAGATTTTAAACTCTCAAATTGATTCTGATCAGCAGGATGTTTTGATTTCCGGTAATGATTTTGCTGGTAATTCTCATAAGCAATCTGGGAAAAACAAGAAGCAGCCAATGGTAGAAACATCCAGAAAGACTGCAAAGGGAAAGCAGAGTAAAAAATCTCAATCTCAAAATACTTCCTAATGTCTTTTCCTAACATTGGGGTTTGGAATGTTAGAGGCTTTAATAAGCTTCAAAAAGTTTTAAGTTGTAAAAGACTTATTTCTTCTTTTAAGCTGGACATGCTCTGTTTGCTTGAAACTCGCGTTCATGCGTCTTCTCTGATGGAACCCTTTTTTGATTCAGCTCATTCCTTGTTTCCGAATGAAGCTAGTTTTAATAATTTTAACCTCTCTTCCTCTGGTAGGATTTGGGTTAAATGGGATTCTAGTAAGATTGCTTTTTCTCCTTCTCTTGTGACAACGCAATTAATCAATGGGATTGTAACTGTGGGTAATCAGAACCCTTTTCAGTTATCTTTTGTTTATGCGGCTAATGGCTCTTCTGAAAGGAAAGATCTTTGGACTTCTATCAGTCAAGTGGCTCCCTCTACTGATTTACCTTGGGCTGTTTTGGGGGACTTTAATTGTTGTCGATATGCCAATGAGAAATCTGGTGGCTCTGCTCTCCATCACTCTAGTCTGGTTGATCTTAATTCCATGATTTTTGCTAATAAATTGATGGATTTGAATTCTGTGGGTAACTTTTTTACTTGCTATAATCAG
The DNA here is from genome assembly GCF_001605985.2 of Dendrobium catenatum. Taxonomy (NCBI): domain Eukaryota; kingdom Viridiplantae; phylum Streptophyta; class Magnoliopsida; order Asparagales; family Orchidaceae; genus Dendrobium; species Dendrobium catenatum. The sequence continues at coordinate 1,212,268 of NW_021319809.1, read as the reverse complement.
CAAGCTAATAATCTTATTTTTATTAAATTGGATCGTGCTCTTGTTAATGATGATTGGGTGAAGAATTTTTCTTCTTCTTTCTGCTCCTTTCAGAGCCCTTCTTGCTCGGACCACTCTCCGATTATTTTACATTCTGGGGTTTCCACTACCTCTTATCACCGATTCTTATTCAAGAATTTCTGGACTAAGCATGATATGTACTGGTATTTTCTTTTAAATGCTATTTCTCTGCCGATAACTGGGAATCCTTTATCCCATTTTTGTAATGTTCTTAAACGTCTGAAAGGTGATATTAAACATCATGATTGGGCCAACTCTAATTCTTTAGACGTTAAGCTTGATGCCCTGCATGTCACTCAGCAGAATCTTTTGACTATCCTTGAGAATTCTCAACTGGATGCTTCTCTCAATGTTGCTCTCAAAGACATAAATTAACAAATTTCTGAGATCTCTTCTATGAAGGCTAGTTGGATTATTCAGAGAGCTAAAATTAATTGGCTTCATCATGGTAAAGATGATTTAAAATTTCTATATGCGAAAATAAGAAGTAGAATGGGAAGTACTAAATCTGTTGTTAATTTATTTTCCTGTAATCCTACTTCTGATAAGAAAGAGGTGATCAATACTATTATTGGGCATTTTCAGGAACTTTTTAATCCTCTTCCTTCTTCTTATAGGAATGTGGATGTTTTTCCCATTGGGTCTACTGTTCCTGATTTTTACTCTAATCTGCTTACTGCCCCTATTTTAGACGATGAAATCAAGGCTGCAGTTTTTAAAGGCTCTTCTAAATCCTCTCCCGGCCCTGATGGTTTCAATTACCACTTTTATAAATCTGGATGGCATATCATTGGTCCGTTGGTGTGCAAAGCTATCAGATTTTTCTTCTTAAAAGGATTTCTTCCTAGTGGGATCAAAGCTACTGCTCTAGCTATCATTCCCAAACATCGAAACGCCACTTCTATCTCTGATTATAGGCCGATTTCTTTATGCAACACTCTCTACAAAATTATTACAAAAATTATTGCTATAAGGATGAAACCTATTATGCCTCTCATTGTTAAAGACACGCAAGCTGGTTTTGTGAAATCGAGAATATCCACTGATAGTATTCTCCTTGCTAGTGATATCCTTTCTTTGGTTAATAAGAGAGGTTTTGGTAACATTTTTTGTGCAAAGATTGATATCAAAAAAGCCTTTGATTCGGTCTCCAGAGAATTTTTACTTGCTCGTATGTCTCAAAAAGGTTTCCCTAACCCATTTATCCAATGGATTAAGGCTTGTATTACAAATGTTAATTTTTCTGTGATTATTGAAGGTGCTTTGGAAGGTTATTTCTCTTCTTCTTCGGGGCTAAGGCAAGGTTGCCCTATTAGCCCTTATTTATTTTGTTTGGTCATGGATGCCTTATCTAATCTTTTGGAAGAGAGAGGTTTTAAAGGTTTTAAAGATGGTGACTATCAATTATCTCATCTTCTTTATGCTGATGATGTTTTAATCATTGGTGAGGCTACGGTGGAGAATTGTTTAACTCTTTCTGCTATTCTTAATGAATTTGCAATTGCTTCGGGTTTGCATATTAATTTTGAAAAGTGTTCTGTTATGTTTTCCAAAAATCAAAGAAATCAAGATAGGTTGTGCCAAGCTCTCTCTATCTATAATGTTGCATCAAAGATCACATATCTTGGCATTCCTATCTCCTTCTATAGGTTGAAGGTCACTGATTTCCTGCCTTTGATGGATAAGTTGAATAAGAAATTCACAGGATGGAAAGCTAATCTATTATCTCTGGCCGGGAGACTGCAATACTTAAAGTTTACTATTCAAAACACAATTGCTTATTGGATCAGAGGTTCCATCTTACCTAAGACTGTTATTAAGTTTTTTAAGAAAACTTGCTCTAAATTTCTATTCTTTGGAGACATTACTAGCTTAAGAAAACTGCATATGATATCCTGGGATACTGTTTGCAAGCCTATTCTTAAAGGGGGTTTGGGCATTCCTTCTTTAAGTGCTCTTACTCATGCTTTTAACTGCTCTGTCATTTATCGGATGTATAATTGTAATTCTCCATTATCTGCCTGGTTAACTGCTCATTATCTGTCTCCCTGGCGTCCTCTATCTTCTGATGCTAGCAAATTTTGGATGTCTGTTTGTAAGACTGCTGTTTTGGTAAAATCAAATTTCAAGTTTATTATTACACCAAATGCTCCTATTTCTGTTTTTTGGGATCATTGGTGTAATAACTCCTCTCTTGCGGATTTGGGGGGAGGTGCTTTACTGGATAGCTTCTCTTATCCTCTCCTCAAAAATTATATTTCTGATTCTAATTGGGTGTTGCCAAACGAAATTCCTATGAATATAAGAACTGCTGTCTGTAATAACGAGATTCAGGTCAACTCTACTGTGTGTTTAATCTGGAAAGACTGTGACAAGCCTAAATTTTCTGATTTTCTGCTGGATTGCTACAGTCATTTGACTGATTGTAGCTGGTATAATTATGTTTGGCACAAAAAGAACATTTTGAAGCATTCGGTTTATGTTTGGCTTGCTCTTGTTGGGGGTTTGAAAACACAGGATGCCTTAAACTTAAGATCTATTTATGTGCAAGAAAATTGCTCACTCTGCCATTATGCTTCTGAAACTGTGAATCACCTTTTCTTTGAGTGTTCCTACTCCTTTTTGATACTGAACTCTCTCATCCCTGGTTCGAAGAACTTTTTCTTTAGACCTACTATTCTGCAACTGTGCCAATGGGTGGAGAATGAATTTTCTAATTCCCAATACTTTAGGAATTTCTATTTCCTAATGATTTGCTGCATCATTTACCAAATTTGGAGAGAAAGAAATTGCAGGAGATTTGGTAATGAGTTTCGTAGCTCTTCCTCTCTTCATTATCTTATCAAAAGGCTGATTATTGAAAAAGTTGCTATGTGGAAAAATTCCAATGAGCTACTGGAGAATTTCTGATTGCTGGGTTGGTATATTTTTGCTGCTGTTGTTGTTGTTCTGCTGGTTTGGTGGTTATTATCAGAACAATGTTCATACACTGTTGCTACTCTCTGTTATTTCCTTCCCTTGGAGGGCCTTCGGGGCAACCAGGGATATGCTGTTTTTTGTTGATAAAAGCCGAGGCCTGATTATATGGAAGCTGGAGCACTTTTGGAGATCTTTTTTGCTGCTTCTGCCCTGTTTTTCTTTTGGCTTTCTTAATTTTCAGGTTCTTTTTGCTGATTGTTGGATACTGGATGCTGGAGCACTTTTGGATGATTATTCTGCCTGCAATTTTTTGCTGAGCCCTGGATCGTTGCTGCTCGTGGTTTTTCGTTACAAGCCATCTCACGATATTGCTCATGTTTTGATCTGTGAATTTTATGTTGTTTTTTGTATTTGGGTGGTATAGTTGTGGTTTTTTCGGACTTTGCATAAGGTTTTGTTTTTTCTGCTTATGCAAGGTTTAGTCATTTATTTTTCATTTACTCCTGTAACACTTTTCTTATGAAATATAAGGGCTTTGGCCCCAAAATTTCCCAAAAAAAAAATTATGAGTATAATATATATCATATTTGTATACATATATTATATACAGTGTGTGCACATATTATATATAATATATACAATATGTATACACACATATTCGGACGGTTTTTCCATCCGAATTCTGCACATAATAATTTCTCCTAGATTAATATATTGGTTGAAAATTTTAAATATCAATAAAAAAAATTTTGAGTTTAAAGTTTACATATATATGATGTGTGTATGAATTTATCTTAATTGACCTAAATGTCCTATGAAAAAAAAAATATTGATACTTTTGATCTCATTTAAAATGAAAAAAAAATCAAAATTCATTAAGTTTTCAAATATTGGTCTGAGTGAAATAAACGGTAATTAAGTTGTGATTTTGTTGTTTGAAAAAAGAATATATAATATTGCAAAATAAAATGCTATGAAAGAAAATTGTAATGTATTGAAATTATTTTAAATTGGGATGGATAAAAAATAAATTCATATGATTATTTTTTTATTTGATTTGAATTAAAATGAATGCATTGTAAAACTCAAAATAGATATGGCCACTAGTTAGTGGAAGGTGAAAGATAACACTCAGTGGTGGCAAAGGATAGCCGACAATGACAACAGTCAATAGTGGGAGGCAGAGAAAGCTAATGATGATGACAAAGAATTTAAGGTGTATTTAAAAATCACCAAATTTTAACAATTTTTAAATACACCAATTTGCACTACAATGTGCATTCCAAATACATCAAAATTTTACTCTATATGTTTTTCTTCAGATCAAATTTTGATATATTCAAAACTCTAATATGTGAAATATTTTACATCCCTTTCACTTTTAATCAACTTTAAAAATGAAAAATTAATATTAAAAAATTATCAATTTTGGATACTCCTAAAAAAATTGAGCTGGTCAAAATAATATTTCAAAGTTTTGAAAACTTACTTCTTGTTGCGAGCTAGAATATACGCGGCGATAGAGTTGTAATTTTACGTCTTAGCGTTGCACGGATATCCAGCTTACACACAAAGAACACAAGATTTTTTATGTGAAAAACCCTGAACAAGGGGAAAAATCACGAGGCCTAGCCCAGTTGAAAAGATTTCACTAAAATTTGAGTTGAGTACAATGGGCTGACTCATCCTTGAGGACGATCATATTACAAATGTCAACCGTATGGCTGAAGTCTAGTGTTAAATCTGGCGTCACTTTGAAGTTGGGGCGTTAGTTAGTAGTTTGATAGTGACTTGGCAGAATTCAGGTGTCAGTTGATGGTGTGGCGAAGTTTAGGGCCTCAAGTGTTGGTATGGCGGAGTTCAGACCCTTAAGCAGTGGTCCAGCAAAGGTGCGGTGGTCCGGTGAAAGCAAGGGTCTCAGGTGGTGGTCTGGTGAAGACGAGGGCCTCAGGTGGTTGTCCGGCGCAGGCGAGGGCCTCATGTGGTGGTCCGGCGAAGGCGAGGGCCTCAGGTGGTGTTTTGATGAAGGTGAGGACCTCAGGTGGTGGTCTGGCGAAGGTGAGGGCCTCAAGTGGTAGTCCGACGAAACTCCGACGGTGGTCCAGCGAAACTCCGCCGGTGGTCGAGAAGGGTCTTCTTCCTTCTCTTCTCTTCTTCTCTTCTTGCTTTGGATCCCCTTTCAAGAGAAATAAGGGGTCTATTTATAGATTTCTAGAGTGGCATGGCCTGTAAATAGGTGAAAGATCAAGGGTAAATTGGGAGTGATTGGATGGACGGCCGATGTTGAATCCCTTGATCATGGACTGTTAGATGGACATTTGAATGTCTTAGTGATGTCGGATTTTGGTGATCTTGGGCTCGTTGGATTTGTCTCGTCGAGCCGCTCGATTTGACTATAAGCACGTTATGTTTGAAAACTATTTGGTAGTCCAAATTGTGGTTTGAACCTTCCAACAACGCTTCTAACCCTTGATTTGGACCCGTTTGGACTCGGATTGGGTTGGATTTTGTGTCGTTGGTTTGTATTCTTGAGATGCTCAGTAAGACTATAAGTTTGCTGAAATCGGAGTTCGGATGGTCCCAATATTAATTTCGGAAGTTTCCGGCTTGATTTTGCATTGAGATTCGTGCCCAATCAAGACAATTTTTTGTTGACATATCACTTCTTATGAAACCACGTCCTTATTCTTTTAATTAAGTTCACGTTCTTTCTTTTCTTATCTGTTTTCTTAATACATTCTCAACATCTTCACAAAATATAAAATTATCCTATGCGGTTATACCTAATTAAACTTTCATGCATTACCTTATAAGCTTATACAACTATTAACTAGCATAAAGTTGTCCCAACAAGTCATCAGAATTTATAACTAAAATTAATGTAAAAAATAGAAATAATATGCAAGAAATCATATTCATATAAACATTAATTTATCGTACAAATTCTTATCGTTTCTATATCAAGTGAATCAATCGTATCATATATATCATACATCATGCGTCTTTAGCCTTACACTATATAATTGTATCAATACAAGATCAACCTTGTTGCATATCAATCATCAGTCATGTTTATTTTATCTTTCAATCAATCATATCGACCAATCATTCAAATCAATCATATCATATGTCTTGTATCATATATCTTGCATATATTGTATCATGTATATCTTGTATATTGTATCTTGTATCTCATATCATGTCTCTTGTTCATGTATCTATATGTCATAAGGTCAGCCCAACAGAAATTATTCTCGTTAATCTTGTGATCAACCCACCAGGAATCGACCTCATCGATCATGTCTCATCACTCATTAGTCCTATTTATCAACATTCTTATCAATCGTCAACCACCAGTCATCAATATCCACTCATTAGTGTCATATATCATCAGCATTATATATCATTAGTCTTATCAGTCATCATTCATCTCATCGCAGTCTCATCTACCATCAATCTTATATATCATTATTTTTATCGATCACTCATTAGTCATTAGTCTCCACATATCAATCATTAGTCCCATCTATCATCAATATTATCTATCATTTGTCATGATTTCTCATTAATCTTATATGAGTCATCAGTCTTTTTAATCATATCAATATCAACCCCTTTCATTTCATCAGTTCATTCATTTTATTTGTTCTTACATGCAATTTATATCATGTATATTATAATAACAAATATTTTATACACATCATATGTAATTATTATAATATGTATATCTATTCAATGTGCTCATCAATATGCATGTATTATATAAAAATGCATGTTATGTCGAATGAATAGTAATCATATGCATGTCGTGTATCTTATATTCAAATTTTGTACATTAGCTTGTGATCACATTGCACCCATTCTTACTCTACTCATTTCAAATAAAATATAATCTAAGCAAAATTAATTGGCAAAATTTCAATATAAACTAATCAAAAATGTTCATAATAAAGATATATATTACATACCAAAAGTTGCAAAGAGAAAGTTAATTGAAATGAGAGATATTATATTTTTATCAATTTCAAAAGAAAAAAAATGACTAAACTCAAAATCATTAAAAATAGATATAGATTAGAGATCACTTACAACAACCAAAAAAACTTTCATAACAAAAATAACTGACAAAAAAAGCTCAAGAAGACCTTTTCTCTCCCTCTCTTCCTTTCTTCCCCAACAAGACAAACAAAATGGGAAGGGGAATGATTTGGTTAGAGGATATTTATTCTTCTCGGTGCTACAATACTCAGCACCATTGCGCTGCATGCATAATTTGGAATTACTATAATAAAGAAAAGATTATTGTTGTGCCCACCAACTTAGCACTACTGACCAATTTTTATATTTTAAAGACAAATTCATTTTATAAAATTTTGAGTTTTCACATCATTTCTCTACTTTTATTTGAAAATTTTGATATATGCCTCACAAAATAATTTATGGATGAAAAATGAGTTAATACATAATAAATTGCATACCTTATTTTAGAACTTTTGACATAAAAATTTTGATACTTACCAAATCTTTGTATACATATTATATTAAATCAAGTTAAAAAAGTAATTTATGCATATTTAATTTAAACATGAAACTAGTTGTCATAAACATAATTTTATATTGTTGACAGACACTGTCTATTAAAATATTTATTATTATGTGCTGGAAAATTTGAGTATGTATAGTATCTATTTTATGTGTTAGAGTTGTATAAAAATTAAGCACATGCATAGAAAAGTTGTTAAATCAAAATTTTTTATGTGAAAAATTCGAAAAGGGAAAAATCCACAGGGCTTGGCCTAGATGAAAAAATCCATTATGTAATAAATAATACAAGAATCATCCCTTCCTGATAATTAAAAAATAGGGGATTATTTGAAAATAAATATTTGATTTTTCTTGAGAAATGTTATAGAAATCAATTGTTCACATATGGATAGTTAACACCCCAAAAAGGCTTGATTTCTCTTATATGGTGTAACAGCTCAAATTCTTAACTATCGAGATATTGTTCGATCGCTTTGGCTTAAGGGTCTCAAAATTTTGTCTCATTGGTGTAACTTTCTAGGAGGTCACCCATCTAAGAATTTATCTGGGATGAGCAGGCTTAACTACGAAATTTCTTAATAAAATTTCAATCATTACATCAAAAGGTGCCTCAATGTTTAAGAATTTAGCTTTTTTTTTACTTAAGTGACTTCACATATAGATTATAGAAGTATGATGTCCACATAAATATAGTCAATACCCAACAACAGAATTAAATCTTGATAGGGGTCTGGAGATAGAACTGATTACTAGCTAGTGGTGTTCGCCGTCGATGATATCGGGTTGTGAATGTTGGCGGCGATAGCTAAACAAATGTGAAAGTGCTATCTATTTCTCTCTTTTCTTCCTCCTCTCTTATGTGAAGAATAAGGTTTTATTTATAGGTTTTTTAGAAAGAGCATTTTGGCAATTGAACCAGAATCCAAAACATTCTATTATATGGCTCATATCTATTTTCTTTATCATGAAGCATTTTTTAAGCATTTAATGTTTTAATAATGTTGGAATTGAGAGATCTTGGATTCATTGGATTTGTTTCTTCGAGTCGTTCGATTCAGCTTTAATCACATCAAATTTGAAGTTCGAATGATCATGATTTAATCTTAAAAATTTTGAAATTAAAGATTACCTCGAAATTTATACAAATCATGTCATTTTTTTTATAAGTCATATCAATTATAATATTAATTATCATTTGCATTTTAATATAGTTTTATCAATACCCCCTTCAAAGACCTTATTTTTTTTCAAATATATAATTTCCTTGACTTGGCCATCACTTATTTATCAAATATTAAAGAAAAATGAAAAGAAATTACAATAAATCCTAGAAACTAGCCCTTTGAGGTACATACCATTTGTATTTTTTTTCTTTTTTTGGAAAATTGGGACATTCTATGCTGTAGTTGTTAGCTATGAGCACTTGTCATAGCTTTATTTAATTATTATTTTCAATTAATTGTGATTTTACAGGTACTATTGATGACCAGCAGCCTAAAGCGCAGAATGTAGCTGCCATAAATATGGAGATTTTTTTTTTTTTTTTGAATGATGTATGGTGAGGTAGTAAGAAAATAGAATAACTTAATCATAAGAAAATTAAATAAAAGAGAAATAAATTATCAGATCTAAGGAAAATAAATATACTGAGAGTGTGAAAGTGGGGGAAAATTATTTTTTATTTTTTATTTTATTTTGAGATAAATAAATAATAAAAAATAATTATTTATATTTTTTTGAACAGTTTGAGCAATTTGAGGAACTTTTATTTGGTCCGATGAACGGACGTAGAGCTACGTTCTGCCGGCACTGAGATCGCGCCACGTAGCAGGCACAAAACCGCGGATCCGACCCGGCAAATAGTGGGTATGTCGCACGTGAGTTTTTTAAATCCATGACAACCCGGTATTGCTCGGTATTGCTAGGTATTTGTCGATTTTGCTCGGCAATAACGAGAAATACCATTATGTGAAGACAAATATCGAGCAATACCGAGTAATACCGAGCAATACCGAGTTTTTTAGAAAAACTGGGTATTAGTCGGTATTGCTCGGTATTGGTCTTCACAGAGCGGTATTTCTCGTTATTTCCAAGCAATACCTAGCAATATCGAGCAATACCGAGCAAATACCGAGTAATACCTAGCAATACGCGAACATAGCATTCCCGGGTTCCGGTCCGGGTCAAGTCGTCAGGCCGCATAATAAATAGTAAGACCATGTGGCGCGATCTAAGTGGTGACTGACGTAGAGCTAGTCTGGTCACCAGACCTAATAATTGTTCCAATTTTAGGGCGGATAATGTCCGCGAAAATTTTCCGCTCAATTAATGGGCCACTACTTAATCCACAATTATTTATATAAGTCATTCATTTAAAATAAATTTTTAAAAATTATTATTTATTTTAATTAAATTTTTTTGAAGAATTCTAGCCAAAGAAATATGACTAAAAAATTTAAGATTAGTAAAAATATGTTGAGTTTAGGTATTTTTTAGTTGTTTGATGAAAACATCCGTGTAATAGGTGTATTTATAAAAAAAAATACTTATTGTAAAAACCATCATGCATGGGGATTTCTCTAAACAAACATCAAAATTATTTTTTATTAAATTGCAGTATTATTTTCTATGTTGGCCACATTGCATCAAATTCTGACTTTCAATTATTTCAAGCATTTAGGATGGCTTTTTAATTATTTTTTAAAATATTTTTTTAGCTTTAAAAAGTATTAAGAAAATAGTTTCAAATGAAACTAAGGCTTTATTCGTGATAGTTTTCTTACTATTTCTTAAAACAATTTTTTGTATAAAATTTTTAATTTTTAAACTAAAAAATTAGAGGCTTCGCCATTTTGGCCAAATTGAACCCGAATCGCAAACAATTCTATTATGAATGCGCTCATTATCTATTTTCTATTTATCATGAGCATTTTGTTTAAGCATTTAATGTTTCTAATCAATGTTGGATATTGAGAGATCTTCGGATTTCATTGGAAATTTGTTTCTTCGAGTCGTTACGATTCAACTATATCAATCAAATTTGAAGTCGAATGATCATGATTTTAATCTTAAATAATTTTGAAATAATTAAATGATGTAACCTGGAAATTAATACAAATACATGTTCATTTTTTTACTAAGTCATTATCAAAGTTATAATATATATTTATTTCATATTAAATATCTTTATTCAAATACCCCTCTTCAAAGAGCCTTCTCTTATTTTTTTTTCAATATAGTAATTTCCTTGACTTGGCCATTCACCTTTTTATCAAATATTAAAAGAAAAATGAAAAGAAAATTACCAAATTAAATCCTAGAAACTAAGCCTCTTTGAGGGACTACATCTTTGATTTTTTTTCTTTTTTTTGGGAAAATTGCGTACAGCTGATGATTCCGGTCAGTGTTAGACTTATGCAGCACTTTGTCATAGCTTTATTTATTATTATTTTCATTAATTCGTGATTTTAACAGGTATATTTTGATTGACAGACATGGGCCTAAAGCGAGGAATGTAGCTAGACCATAATACTGGACGATTTTTATTGGTTTTTCTTTTGTTTATTTTGAATGAACTTATGTTGAGAGTAGTAGAAAAATAGAAATAACTTAGATCATAAGAAATTAAATAAAAGGAGAAATAAACGAGTTATTATAGATCTAAGGAAAATAAATTAGATGAGAGTGTAAAAAGTGGGGGAGAATAAATTATTTTTCCATTTTTAAAATTATATTTTGAGATGAATAAATAGTTAAAAAATAATTATTTATAAACTTTTTGAACAGTTTTAGCAAGCAATTTAAGGGAGGATCGGATTAACTGTCCGCGAAAAATTTTTCGTTCCAAACATTATGGCCACTGCTTACATTCCACAATTGCATTTATATATACTTATTATTTATTGTTAATTAAATTTTATTGAAAGATATTCTAGTCAAAAAAATAAGACTAAAAAAAATACTTAAGATTAGTAAAAATATGTTAGTTTAGGGTATTTTTTTTTTAGTTGTTTGTATCTGAAAACCATCCATGTAAGATCATCTCCAACCGAAAATCTCATTTTCACCTCCAAAATGCCCGGAAACTACAATTAATGCCGTTAGTGATTATCATCTGCACATGGAACACGTTTTCCTCCTTTTGCATGTTAACCGTCTCCAATCCTTTTTTTCTCCAGGGCGACAAGTTCGGTAGAGTGGTAAAAATGGCGGAGATGAACATGGACTGCAACGCCATCATTTGGCGTCCCACTGTTCACTCTTAGCTCATATAGCTGGAAAATTTGCAGTTCGGTCTGGAGCTGGCCTTTAGGCAGGCTCCATTCAAGCGTTTGGAGGTCGGCTTGGAGATGCCCTAATGGTGTATTTATAAAAAAAAAAATTACTTAGTAAAGAACCCTTCATGCATGGGGGATCTTCTCTTGAAACAAACCATTCAAATTATTTGTTTTATAATATTGGCCTAGTATTAAATTTCTATGTCTGGCCACATTGCATCAAATTTTGACTTTCAATTTTTTTCATGTCCATTTAGGATGGCTTTTTAATTATTTTTTAAATAATTTTTTAGCTTTAAGAAAGCAGTATTAAAAAAATAGTTTACAAAGCAACGCTTAAGGCTGCTTATATCTGATAGTTTTTCTCTACTATTGTTCTCCTTAAGCAATTTTTAAATAATAGAATATTTTTTTAATTTTAAAACTAATAAATTGGGTTAAGAATGCAATAAAAAAGCCATCCAATGGAAACCTAAGAAATTATATTTGGGAAAGACTTTTTAAAACTGGTTGTCTAAAGCAATTTCAATAATTTTTTTTAAAGAATTAAAAAGTTAATAGTAAGCCAGTATATTTAATTCCATTTTAGCATAGTTTTTAAGAAGTTATGAATTTAAAATTAAACATTTTTCAATTTTTTAATACTCATGATATTTATATTATTTATTTATAATATATAATCAATATATATTATATTTATATCTATTTTCTCAAAGAGTGTGTTATTTAATATTAATTGAAAAGTTTTAATATAGATATTTTGAAAGCAATACATGTAAGATTTTATGTAAATTTGAAGTAAAATTACTAACTTTCAAATAATTGGAATAGTTCCATCAGTTAGTTTGTAGTGTATTGGAAACTTAGTTAAATTGAATTAGTTATATTTTAGATAATCTTTAATCAAGTATTATTTAATGTTTGTTCTAATATTTTTTTTTTTCATTTAATTATATTATTAATAGTGCTCATTATTATACCAAATATATGTTGAGGGTCTAAAATTAAGAAAAATATATAATAAAAATTAACTTACTACTGTGGACAGAATATCTTGATTAGAAATATATATTAAAAATTGAATTCGCTGTTTTAGATTTTTCGGCAGCAAGCCATGTCTCCTTATTTGATGTTATTTTAAAAAAATAAATTATTATTTATGTTTATTTTAAATATTTTGAACTATTATTTAGGAAAAACGAAGAATTCATAATGTTAATTATCAATTTTATGTTCACATTCATAGAATAATTTTTTTAATAATACTAAATTGGATCTAATCATTGTTTAAGATTACTATGAGATAAATGTGTTTCAATATAAAAACCTTTATTTTGGGAAAACAAC
>NW_021319809.1:1113061-1199020 GCF_001605985.2 Dendrobium catenatum | reverse complement strand
TTCAATATAAAAACTTATTTTAAAATAAATAATTTGATTACAATTAAAACTGTATAATTCTATAGTAAATGTTTTGATTTTAGTAAAAAAAAAAGAAATTATTAAACATAAAATTATTTTTTTCAACTTATCAATAAAAATATAAATATAGCTTAAAAAATAAAATGAGTGTAAGTAAAGATATTTCTTTATATGGATACAAATTTAAATCATCAAAAATTAAATATTTATATCTTTAATGATATTATATATTATTTTATTAAAATGTATTAAAAAAGACTACATTAGTGATAATTATGGCTTTTAACATATTACAGTTAATGCTTGCTTCAGCATGCGAGCCGTGCGGTGATTCATGGCAGAACATCTCAAAGGGTTATGATGAGGCTTTGTCACGGTCCGAGCCGAACCGCGCCAAGCCGGACCGAATCGCCGTGGTCGAATTCGTACGAACCCAATTAACCGGCAGCGATGAAAAGGACAAAAGGCCGTACTGTTCATAAATTAACCGCGGCGTGTCGCCATCTCACCCTGGTTAAAATTGAGTCTATTCACCCCGGTAAGCTCAACCGCCCAAAATCTGGGCCGTTTATATAGGCCCAAGATTTAAAAAAAAAAACTTTGAAAAAGAAATAACAATTCAAATTAATTAAAAAAAACTTTGAAAAAGAAATAACAATTCAAATTAATTAAAAAAAACTTTGAAAAAGAAATAACAATTCAAATTAATTATAATTTATATTCAACTTAATAAAAAGCTTGTTTTGATCCTATGTGCTTTGCTGAGCTCGAAGGAATAAAGCAGATATAAAAATATAGAAAATAATGAAAAAAATAATAATTCTTTTTAGAAATGATTTTGTGTTAAAAACCGCTCTTTTTAAACTGCTTTCTTATCAGAGGGAATGGCGGTTTTCGGGGAAACGAACAAATACAAAGCTCTCACTCTTTCTATCTATCTATCGCTCTCTCTCTCTCTCTCTTTAAAATCTCATCTTCTTCGTGGCAGCCACAGCTTCTCCGGACTCTTTTGAGCAGTTGAGAGATTGAGAGAGCGGAAAGATATTTCCTTTTTCTTATTCGGAGAAGGAGGAAAGAGGAAAGGAGAGATTTTTATTAGTCGAGATTGTCTCATCTTCTTCTTGTTTCAAGCTCTTTTTTTTTTTGGGGGGGGGGCCTTTTTTTGTGAGTAGTGGTTGAAGTTCTGAACGAGCGGAGTGACAGAAAAATGAAGCCTTTTTTATATTAATAATCGTCATTCTTCACTCTTTCAATAACTCGTGTCAAAGAGGATTACTTGTTTTGTGTGTTAGTTTCAGTTTAATGATGTTTTACACTTTGGGTTCTCGTTTTCTGAATTTTTGAGAGGTTTTCATGGGATTTTCTCCTTTGGGCTGTCATCATGTTTACCAAAAAGAGATAAAAGAGATACCCTGGAGCTTTTCAGCTAATCTACGATCCTCTACCTGCCACTCCAAATGATCTCCGTGGAGAATCCATAAAACAGTACGAGCGAGTTCATAAATCATATCCATTTCATAGTTTCGTAGGATATATAGTCCTTCAATTTCTTGTGACCTTTGTAAAATTTTGTAAGGAAAATCAAAAGAGGATAGGAAGAAAATCGCACCTTTACTCCCTCAGTTCCATCTTGACCTCTTTTACTCTGATGAACTACACATTTTTCTGCAATTCATATACTGAAGAAGCTTAGTAGCCGTTGGAAAAATAATCACTTCTGAATGTCTGATAACTCTTCCATCCTTCCATCTCCCTCTGGGAAGCACACAAACCCTTTTTCCTCTCTCTTTGCTTCTCCAAAGCTTTTTATGGGCCTCTCTTCAAAGAGCTTCTTAGACACTGAGGCTTCCATGAGTCCAACTTCCATTCTTGAGACCAAGCCCTTCTCTGTCGTTGGCAGCCATAGCAGAAAATCTTATTGGGGCAGTGGAGACTCAAGAGCAATAGGCCTAGGCATAGTGGATGCTCTCACTAAGGAAAAGTCTGAGAAGAAGACCGTCAGTCAAAGTAGTAGGATGGTGCTATTTGGATCAGAACTAAAGATTCAGATCCCGCCGGTACAATCCAACTCCATTTCACCAACTGGCTCTGTTGAGTCTCCGCATACTCCAATTGAATTTGGTATCAAGAACAAAAATTCTCAGCTAGCTCTGCATTCTCCTGTGAGTTTGGTCGGTGAAGTGAGACCTCCTTCACCGAGACTCTTCACAGGGCCCCTTTCTCCAAGGGAGCTGGAGCTTTCAGAGGACTACACCTGTGTGATCTCTTACGGGCCGAATCCGAAGAAAACTCATATCTTTGACAATTGTATTTTGGAGAGCTGTGGCCACGGATTCGCGGCTTCGAAGAAGGAAAATGGGTTCTCAACTGAACAGAGCTCAGGGTATTCTTCAGAAGATTTCTTAAGATTCTGCCATGCTTGCAGGAAAAGCCTTGCACAGGGAAAGGACATTTTCATGTACAGGTATATGTTAATTTTTTTTTCTTTTTTCATGTTATTAAATGCTGTTCTTGTTCATGGTTGTTTAGTATCCATAAGTTATAGTATCTTTCTTTTCATGAGTTAGAAAGTAATTGTGGCTTAGAAAATGCTTTATTCCAGTTCATGTGGTTATAATCTGAGCTTATGCTTCGTTTCTTATCAATGATTTACGTAATCTTCCTCTATGTTCATCGGGATTTCACATGTTTGCAGACATCATATAGAAAACAAAAAAAAGACTTGGTTCAACATATATTGACAGCTTAAGATTTCATTTGGGATGACTTTTTAATTGCTTCTTAAATCGGCTTTCTAGTAAAAAATTAAAATTTATGAAATAGAAAGTTACTCTAAGAAGCAGTAAGAAAGACATCTCAAACGAAAGCCTAAATTACTTCAAGATACATGACACACTCTCTTGAATTTCTCTACTTTTTCATGAGTTATAAGATGTACTTTCCTATTTTATGAAATAACAATCATGGAAATTGTAGATAATCATGCTTTGCAAGATCAAAAAATGGAAAAACTACCATGTTGGGAAATAAAGATATTTGTCAAGCTATATTCTTATTCCATTTTTCATATCAGATTATTTTACACTTCACTTTGCTCTCAAACCTTTTTTAATCAGAAGTTCAAACATCTAACTGTTCATTTACTTATTCCTTTCTTTGTTAAATTAAAGAGAAACTTCTTGAGTTTTGGAGTTCACCGACTCAAAGAACTTAACATAGATTCTCAACTAATGTTCTCCATAATTTGTGATTCTCAATGAAGATGAGCTTTTTTGTTTTTGTAGAGGTGAGAGAGCATTCTGCAGCCATGAATGCCGTCAGCAAGAGATGATTTCTGATGCAGAGGAAACTGAAAGTTGCTTTGAAGACCTTTTGGATCTTTTCTAGGAGCCAAACTTAGGTAGCAGAGAGAGGAATAGCTCCTTGTTTTTGTTTGTTGTTCTTCCTTTTATTTGTCTTGGTAGTAAATATGATTGGGTGGTGATTAGTTCCTCCTTATGATAATTATCTTAACTATAATGCTTCATTATGTATCTTTTGTGGGTGTTTTTGTGTTACATCTAATCCTTTGTCTTCAATTAAGTGGTTTTTATTGGACTTTTTTCTCCACACTTTTTTGGCTGGAAAAAAATATTGAATTGTGTGCTTTAGGTTGATTTTTACTTAGGTTTGCTTTCAATGTTTACATTAGGGGTGGTAATATTTGATACAGCAACTCGAAAATCCGACACGAACCTGAGCTAAAATTTGAAGTTAGGGTAAACTTGGACCGGAAATGGTTCGGGTTCAACAAAGCGACCAGTTTTAAAAATGGGTTGGGTTTGGGTTAACCTAAAAATCCGAAATTAACTCGATTTTGATCCGAAAATCCGTTTTTGACTCGAAAATTTGATATTGACATGTTTTTTACCTGAACTTGATGTAGTAAATTTGTTTGGTTGGTGAATAGTATTTGCATAAGAATGTAAGAACTTGATGTAACCAAGTCATTATGAACTTAAAAAAAAAAAAAAAAATTTATGGAGAAGAGTTTATCTGTTTATAGGGTGATTTTTTAGTGATTATTATATATATATATAAATATAAAGTTATCTCAAATGCCCCTTAGAATGTAACTGAGATGAGTGAGTAAAACGCTGAATTTGTGAACTACAGTTGGCTGGAGTTTTTACTTGCCCAGAACTTGAGCTAGAGCTCAAATTTTGGAGAAATTATTCTTTGCAAACATGAAATAATTTGGAGATCAATCAGAACATATCATGTCGTCCAGTACATAGGTATCGAACAAAATAAAAATGATGTGGTGCATTCTAGTTGGTCTTCGGATGCCATCGGGGGTCTGCACAGAATAATTTTTCTAAATTTTGAGATGTTTGAAACAACCAATGTCCATATCTAAGCATCCTACACACTTAGCAATTAAATCATTGTAATGTGCAAAAGTTGATAGAGAAATTGTTACAATCTTTTTTATTCTAAGATTACAAGAACTCTCCTATGCTTATGGACGAGCATTTTTGAGATAGCACATCGAAGCATGGGCCACAAGAGGGAAGGTGAATATTTAAGTCCATTTTCTATCTTCAAATTGTTGGAGGGGGGTTGCCAATTAGTCTTGTAGGACATATAGTTTTCGCGAGGTCGTCTTTTAAAATTCCAAGGACATTAGCCTCACCAGTGTCCACATTTTAGACTTTATTTGGGACAGCTTGTTTTTTACTTTTTAAAAAAGTTAGGTAGTATAAAATTTTTTGAATTAAAGCAGTAAGAAAGCTGTCTCAAATAAAGCCTTTAGATTTTCATAAATCGGATCAATTGTTTCAATAATCATATATAAAACATTGATATGGATTAAAAAAAAATTATGGCCAACCATAGGACCTTAAGTTCTCATTTAAATTAAGCCAAAAAAGGATATACCTACAATAAATTTTGAATTTAAATTTTATTTTAGGTACTAAACAAACTCTAAATAATACAAAATTATTTTTAAAATGATTGTATCATTAAGACAATTATAAAGATGTTATTTTCAGAAATTAAACTTCCCTCGCATACTCCCTTCCCATCACCTAATTAATTGATTGTTGACACTTCTAACACCACCACACCATTGGTTGTTGGGAGGCTAATTAACAAACAAACAAACCTTTAAGAAAGCTCTTACCACAAGCAATTATTTCATAATGTAGCATTGCAAGAAGAAACATCGAATTTTGAATACCTAAAATCTACAATGTGATATATTTTGTTCAATGATTATGTATTTCACAAGTACTAGCGCCATGTAACCAACTACCAGCCAGTTGCCCAGCCTAACCCCAACTCGATCAAGTCGATTGACACACCCGATGAGATAGAATTGTTCAATCACTTTTCTAATCAAGGGAAGGGTAGTAGGGTTCATCCATTGTTGATAATAGCAAGGAATATTTTGGTTTACTAATGATTAATAATAAAAGGGCCGGCTACTTGTAGCCACCTATCAACTTATAATCATTCAATCCTCTTTCATTGAAGAAAAAAAATTATATTGATCACCTTCACCATCAATTTTTTTTTTTTTTAAATTTAAAAGAGTAAGGCTTTGTTTGGGATGGCTTTCTTGCTTCTTCTTAAAGTAATTTTTTAATTCAATAATTAAAAATTTTATACTAAAAAACTGTTTTAAAAAGCAATAAGAAAGCCGTCACAAATAAAGCCTAAATCATAAATGCCCCTCATTTCCTCTGACTACACATGAATTATCAGTAGTTCAAGTCCCATTTCTTTCAAAATAGAGACAAGTCCAAACTATATTTATTGCCTGTTAATTTTATGTTGTTTAGACTCTTTTCTTCCAGGAGAAGGATTGACTATATCATCCGCTAATGTGTGACCAAATTAATGCCACTAACACATTATTATTTTTATTTTTTTTGGACAAAAATCTATTATTTAGAATACCCCATCAAATATTTTCAGAATGGCTACTTGTTTGACATTTGATAAATAGTTGTGACTGAAATTAATGGAATTACTCATTAAAAATTGTTGTGTTAACAAAATTGTAATTGTAAGAGTATATTTATTGTTTTAGCTTTATACAAAACATCAGAATGAACAAATAAATTTTTTAGATATGAATTTTTTAATCGAAAAAATTCAAAATGGGAAAAAAACTATGGGACCTGATTCAGTTATTATAATCCACCGTATAATAAAAGATACAATAATCCTCCCTTTCTTGCAATTAAAGAAAATAGAGGGTTATTCTCAATTGAGAATAACTACCTAATCCCATTGTAGACGTTACAGAAATTAGATGTATATAAGCAAGCAGTTAAGATCCAACAGTATGACTAAATCTTAATTGCCAAGCAACAATAATAGACGAGGACAGAACTTTGATGATGGCGGCCGCGGATGTCAATAGTGGCCATCAATAGTGGCCGTCGGCCGTGATCATTTAGAAAATATAGTAGAATTTTTAAGCAATTTCAACTCCTAAACTTTCCCTCAGCATTTTTGAGAGGGATACTTTAATAAATCCAAAACACTCCATCAAACGGTGTAAAATGATCATTTTGATCATAGATCGTTTATTCAATATTTGTGTCTTTCTGATGTCATAATCAAATGGTCTTTGACCCATTGAATGTCTCATCGAGCTGCTCCATTTAAATATAATCATGTAAGATTTAGATTTAGGTTCTAAGTATACTACCCTGTTTTAGCCTTCTTCTAATCAGCCATACATTTGAATGATAATAATCTGCACAAATAGACAATATCTCATAATCTCTTGGCAAGAATTCTCCCCTAATTAACATCCATGTGTATCTAAAAACCTTAATTAAAATAATAAATCATTGACTATTACTTCTGCATCAAAAGAAAACTTAATAGGTTTCATTAATCAAACTTCAAACATACCCACCACCAAAAATAAAAATTATGTGGAATTGACTCCTGTAAAATAAATACTTTGCATCTAAAGTAACTAACTTGTTTCGTTTGGAACAACTTTTTTGTTGCTTTCAAAAATAACTTTTTAAAATGCTGCTTTAAGAAGCAATAAAAAAGTTGTCCCAAACACAACCTTACAATACAAAATTAGCACAACTGTTGAAAAGAGAAATAGAAAAGCATTAAACCTCTTCAGCATAACTCATATTTTTGGAACTTTGTATTTGAATCTTTAGAGGTAATAAAGAACTCTCAAAATTCTTTCCTTCTTCAGTGAATAGAAAAACACTACTAATGTTGGATCTCAGCAGGGAATTGTGTTATAAAAAGAGGAAGTTCTTTAAATGTGGGTGTCAGATAACACTAATTGAGTTTTGGACAGACTACCTTTACTCTTAAGCAGAGCAGCTGAGTTGGCTATTCAACCAGTTGGGTGGTGGACCAGTTATGGTAGCTACAGGTTATTTGGGCCCAATCTTAGGCTTCATTCAGACCGGTTCAACCGAATAAAAAAAATGTTTGTATTGCATCAGGTCTTCTGGCCTAACCTGCTCACGAAAATAAATGAACCAACAGGTTAATATTCAAGCTCATTTTTAATATTTGAATGAATATTAAAATGTTCATTGAATGCTCTAGTTTGGTTGCAGACCTACTTACAAAATCAACCCATCATGGCTCACTCGCAACTCCAGGAAATCTAAAACTGGTAGCATTTCAAAGCCTAATCACCCCACCCTGTGGGCGTGAAGGCCATACCATTCCATTCATGCTTCTTCTTCTGTGGAATGGAGTCTTCAAGGCCAGCTCCATCAAAATTGTTTGTTTCATTCTTCATTTCTGCTTCAGTAGATCTGTAACGGTCAATGGAAGAACCATTCCAAGCAGAATTATCAGCACTGTCATATTTATCAGAATTAAATTTGGAGCCCTGTTGCAGCAATTCTCCCTCGTTGGGGTACTGAACAGTTTCCTCCCATTCAACATCGTTGTTGTATTGCTTTGAAGCTTCTTCGTTATATTCATCATCTTTGTTGTTATATTGTTCTGAGGCTTCGTCACCCCATTCAACTTCTTTGGACTTCTTTAATGGGTTTTCTCCCCATTCAACTCCTTCTGAATTTGGCTTTTCAATGTCATGTGGAAGAATAGGAGGGGAAAACTGATCGGAAAAAACTTTCCTCTCTAAGGAAGGAAGAGGGCAGCCCTGATAGGAACCATTATCTACACAATGCCTCAATAGCTTCTCCCAGTAAGGATCCTGAAAAAAACGGGAGAGAAAAAGCCAGTCAAGAGCGTTTGAGTCAAGTTGTTTTTTATTTTTAAAAAAGGATCATTATAGATTTCAAATTAGTTGGATTTACTTTGGGATTAATGCAATAAAGTTTAATTATTCATACATTGTACTCATCTGAAAGAAAATTCAATAGTTTTAAAATCCATTTTGATTAATCATTGGTCAGGCCCTTCTGAAACAAAAATTTTCTTATTTACCAAAATAATTCCATCAAAATAACAGAGGACCGGAAAATTTATTTCAGCTTCAGCAAAAAGAAAATCTGCTCTAAACTACCACAAGCCCTTTGGCTGGACTAGCATTGCCTTTCATTTTAAAAGAGTAGAGTTGATATTATCCCTAGTGCTACTAGAATTTCAAGAGAATAAAAGGATTTCTTGAATTTTAAAGCAATTTCTTTCCTATCAAAAATCCTTACTAATGTAAGAAATAAAGCACTAAAAGAAAGAAGAATACAGAGTCCCCACAATTAAAAACCACTTTTGTTTCTTTTAGCACACGAAGGTTCTCCAAAAGAATATTCAAAACAGAGTCCCACACGAAATTTATTTAAGGGATAAATCATCTTCATATCCAACTCTTAATCCATGGAAGACTACAATGAATTGCCAATAAGACACAGCAAAAAACAAAAATAGCAACAACGAAGAGAAAACGTAGCAGAAATCAGAAAAAAAAAGAGATTATTGAATAATTTTATTGATATTGGGACAACAAATCAAAATGCAAGTTGATATACTATTTGAGAGGTAGATCGACTCTCCACAAACCCCAGATGCCGCTAGGAACAACTCCAAAGACAATTACTCCAAAACACACAATATCATAATAAAAATAAAACATAATTAATCCTAAATAAACTTTTATAATTTCCTCATAAATCTGAATTCAAATCAAACATCTTTCCCTAAATAAACTTACCTAATCCCTCACAAATTTGAATTCAAATCAGCTCTTTCCCTAAATATACTTTCCTAATTTTCTCCCAATTTTGATTTTCTATAGTAAGTAATTAAAGGTATAATTTATCCCCTTTGAGCCCCCTCTCTCCTTGTCAGCCACCCACACCAGTGGGGCCCACAAGGCTCTTCTACATGCCAGCTATACCAGTCCCCCTTATTGTGGCTACATTGATTGGCTGGACCGGTTCAACCGGTCCATCTATACTCTCCTCCCAAAGAGTCACTTTGTTCTCAAGTTGGAAAGAAGGAAACTGTTGTTGAATCATCTAATAAGGTTCCCATGTTGCTTCATAGTAGGGCAAATCCTTCCACTCAATCAGCACTTCTCTAGCTCCTCCGGTTGGTGAGCAAACTCCTCTCACTTCTATTGGCACCAGGATCACCTCCATTTCTTCTATCAAGGTCATCCACAACATCGCTAATGGATTGTGGTTGCCAATAACTTTCCTCAACTGGGACACATAGAATAACAGGTGTATGGCGGAAGTAGGGGGTAGCTGCAAACAATACGACACGATACCAATCCTCTCCACAACCTCATAAAGACCATAATATCGTGGAGATAACTTTTCATTTAGCTCTCCCAATATCCTATCATGTTCCTCCAACTGTTGTTCCACTGATGAAACTAAGAGAGCTCTTGGTCCTGTAGTATACCATGTGGGGAAGGTCTCTGGCATAAAGGATTTTGAAGGGTATAGTATATATTGCACTATGGTAGGATGTATGGTACTAGTACTTGGCCCAAGGTAACCATTTCACTCAAGTGTTGGGTGTTTCTGATACAAAAAATCTCAAATAAGTTTCCACAGTCCTATTCACCACATCGGCTTGCCCGTCGATCTATGAATGGTATGTTGTACTTTTCTTCAAAATGGTCCCCTGCATCCTGAATAGCTCTCTCTAGAAGTGGCTCAAGAACACCTTGTATCTATCTGACACTATGGACTCCAGAATTCCATGTAGGCGGACCAACTCTCGAATAAATGTTGTTGCCACTGAAATTGTCATGTATGGGTGTCATAGGAAAATGAAGTGAGCATACTTGCTCAACATATCCACTATTACCAAAATCACCAAAAAAAACCCACCGATTTCGGCAAACCTTCAATGAAATCCATTGTTATATCTTCCCACGCCTAGGGTAGAGCTAGAGATTGCAAAAGTCCTCCTGGAGCCATTGCTATATGTTTGTGCCTCTGACAAATATCGCAGCTAGCCACTATCTCCTCCACATCTTTTTGCATTCCAACCCAATACAATTTATTGCTAGCCTACGATAGGTCTTTGTACCCCCAAGTGTCCTCCTATGGCACTACCATAAAACCCCCATAGTAAGTGGGGTACATATGGCGAGTCATTGGTATCACTATTCACCCCTGGTATAACAATCTCTGATTGACTAAGGTATAGCCTAGATGACTATCCTTGTTCCCCAATAAACCTCTCCTGATTTTCTCCAATCCTTCATCTTATTGACTTTCCTTTCTCAATGTCTCCCGGTCAACAACTAAGGGAACAGATAGTATCATCATGTGGGGCTCCTCATACACCTAGATAACTCATATGCAGTTTTGTTCTTTATCCTTGGTTGATATTGGATCTCGAAATCATAACCTAGCAATTTCAAAAGCCACCTTTGATGTTCATTCATTTGCTCCATAAGAAATTTTATGCTTATTTGATCAGTCATGGCAATAAAGTATCGCCCCAACAGGTAGGCTCACCATTCCTAGATGGCCAGCATAATCATCATCAGCTCCCTCTCGTAGACTAACTTTAATCTCGCCCTGGCAGTCAACACCTGATTGAAATAAGCCATTGGTCAGTGGTCCTGCATAATTATAGCTCCTAGCCCATACCCCAAGGCATCCGTCTCCACCACAAAAGGCTAGTTGAAGTCGAGCAGGGCTAACACTAGCATGCTTGTCATCACTTTCTTCAACTCCTTAAAGGCCTTGGTAGCTATTTTGCCCCAATTGAAATTATCCATCTTTAGTTGTTCAGTCAAAGGTCAGGCTATTAAACTGTATCCCTTCACGAACTTTCTGTAGCAGCCTGCAAGCCCCAAAAACCATCTCAACTCCCTCAAACTCTTGAGTATTGGGTATTGGCCACCTCACCATGGCCTCGATTTTGCTTTGGTCAGCTGCTACTCCTTGTGATACCATATTCCTCAAATACTTCACTCTAGGCTGGGCGAATGAGCACTTCTTCAAATTGGCAAATAAGTGGTGGTCCCACATAGTGGATAACACCAATCCCAAAGTGTTCTAAGTGCTCCTCAATCCTGTTGTAAATCAAAATATCATCAAAGATGATTGACAGAAACTTCCACAGATATGGCTGGAATATCCTATTCATCGGAGACTAGAAAGTAGCTCGAGCATTAGTGAGGCCTAAAGAAACCACTAAAAACACATAGTGTCCCTCATGAGTCCTAAATATCATCTTAGAAACATCCTTGGGCCTCATCCAAATCTTATGGTTTCTAAACTTCAAACTAATCCTTAAGAAAAGCACCACTCCAAATAGCTCATCCAACAACTCATCAATCACTGGAATAAGAAATTTGTCTGGCATAGTCTCCTTGTTCAACGCTCGATAGTCTATACAAAACCTCCAACTGTATCTTTCTTTTTCACGAATAATACTAGACTGGAAAATGGACTGACATTGGGTCGAATGATCCCTACCTCCACCATCTCTGTGATCAATCTCTTGATCTCATCCTTTTGGAATTGGGGATAATGATTCGGACGAAAACTGATAGGTAAGACTCCTTTCAAGATGATATCATGCTTGTGTTCTTGTGGAAGAGGCAACCCCTGAACTAGCTGTAACACCTCTTAATACTGTTGGAGTAGCTGAACCATATTTGGTGCTTCTATCTTCTCCTCTTCCTTTTCTCCTTCCAAACTATGCAACTTCATCAAAAATCTCACTCCTTCACCCTGGATTGCCCTTACCATGGTTTTGAGTGAAAATATAATTTCAGGCAAGCTAGAATCCCCTTTAATAACCACTCTCCTACCTCAACTTTGAACTCTTAGAGCCTTCCAATCAATTTTGGTCTTCCCCAACTTTTGCAATCACTTCATTCCCAGTATCACATATGTTCTCCTCAAATCCAATGGTAGAAAGTCTTCCAAAACTTGAACCTCTATAAGGATTAGGATTACCCCTTTGCAAATTCTTCTACTCATATGTACATTTCATGTTCCCAACATACCCCAAACTGCACCATGTCCACTAATTTCAGTCCCAACTGATCCACCATCCTCATGGAAATGAAGTTGTGGGTAGCTCCACTATCCGCCAATACTACCACCTCCTGATGCCCGATCTTTCCTTTAACCTTCATGAGGTGATTCAGTGTGAACCCGACCAATGAGTTAAGGGATACCTCTATAATATCTAAGTGCATGTGAACATCTTCCTCCTCTGCAGCATCTTCCTCCTCATAGCAGATTATTAGGATCTGAAACGAACGGTCCTTAAAACGATGGTTTGGAGCGAACTTCTCATCACACCTAAAGCATAAACCTTTGGCTTCTCCTGAATTTCTGACTCAATCAACCTCTTGAAGTTCCCCACTGGTCGTACTCCCAGACCATTATCTCTCGAGGCTTCCTTCTGAATAGGCATAGTCTGCACCTTTGGTGCCAGTAATGTAGTGGTCGTGCAGTAGGAGACTCCTGAACTGCTGCTACGACTACTCCTCTCCAAGAGGTTCTTATCCTCCACCAATTGGGCTAACTCCATAGCCTCCCCTAAGCTACATGATCTCATTACTAGAACAGCTGCTCAAATATCAAGCTTGAGCCCTTTCACAAAGTTCCCCTCTAGCATAGTCTCTGATAACCTTCCCAATTGGCTCGAGAAGTACTCGAACTTCTTCTGGTACTCTACAATTGTCCCCTCCTGCACTAGAGCAAAGAGTTGTTCATAGAAGTCTCTTCCTGACTGGTTTAGAGACGTTTTTGTAGACAATCTTTGAACTCCATTTATGATTGGATTGAATCTCACAAGTCTCTCTACTGGTACCAGGACAATGCCTTAACCTCTAGACATAGAGCAAATGCGGTGAGTTTTTCATTTTATGCCAACTCATTTACAGCAAAATATCGCTTCACCCAATAAATCCACCTGTGAGCATCTTCTCTCTCAAAAATCGGCATCTTGAACTTTCTCACCCTAGTATCGCCATTGCCTGCCATTGCCTCAATGGCTTCTTCCTCCAGTGTAGCAGGTGTTGTGATCCCTTCATGTTTCCCTCTCCCTCAGATCAGCTCTTTTATCATCACCATCCTAATTTCTTCGCCCGTCATACCATTCACTCGTTCCTCTCCTTGGAAGTGACTCCAAAGGTAGCATCTCCTCTTCTTCCCCCAGAATTTTGACCTCTCGATCCTCCCTGATCGTCCCTATATTAGGATTTTCCCCACTTCTTTATCTGTTTAATGATGCCCTTGCCTCTGATGATGTTGCTTTGGCTTAAAACTCTAACATCATTTTCATCATCTTTTCAGATTTAAAAATTTGCACTCAATTGCTGAAATTTGCTCTCTAAATTCAGATTTCATATTTTCAACTTCCCAATCAAGCCTCTCCTCCAACACAACAACCTTCTTAGCCGTCATAAGTCCCAAAAAATATGCTCTGATACCAATTTGATAGGAATGTAATCTACATACAGCAAAATTAAAAAAAAAATAGCAACAATGAAGAGAAAGCGCACCAAAAATCAGTAAGAAAAAATAAGATTATGGGCTAATTTTATTGATATTGACACAACAAACCAAGATACAAGTTAATCTACTATTTGAGAGATAGATTGACTCTCCAAAAACCCTAGGTGCCGCTAGAAACAACTCAAAGAAAATTACTCCAAAATACAAAATCTCATAATAAAAATAAAATGATGTGAAACCACATAGGAATTGCACATAGAAATTTATAGCGATTGAATTAGGTGCCGCTAGAAACAACTCGTCGTAGGCGTCGCACTAGCTTCTCTCCCCACAACGCTACTTGAGCACTGAGCACGTAGGGGATTTGTCAGTTCGCCGCCAATGACTTGAATGGAAATCTAAGTTTAGAGATTATACCTTTGCATGTCGGCGACTGGGATGGTGGCGACGAGATACACAAAAATTTTTTTCTCTTTTTTTTTTGAAAACATCTCTCTTTCTTTTTTTTTTTTTTTTGAAACTCTTTCTTTTTTTTTGGCATATCTCCTCTCTACAATTTCTTAAGAGTACTTTAACAGAATAAAGTATATAGATAAATTCAGTAGGAAACAATATATATATATATAATATATATATATATATATATATATATATATACTTTAATAGGAAATAGTATATATATAAATACGTAAATACTTTAACTGGAAACATTATATATTTATATATACACAAGTTCTAACAGAAATAGTGATGGTCATTAAAAGGGTTGATAATGCTGCATGCGAAAGTGTTAATAAATAAAATCATAGTAAAAAAAAAGGACAGGAATCTCACTATGTCTTTACCCCTTTTTCCTTGAAATGTGCAGAATGAATACAAGTGAGTAGGATGGGAATAAAAGCTGCTTTAATGTGAATAAAGCCAAAATAAGTGACACAACTCTCCTTGGGCTATTGGTTGAGAGCTTAGGCTTCCAACTAAGAGGTCCAAGGTTCGAGTCTATGTGTATGCATTGTGTGTGTGAGTTTTCCTTAAATGGCCTAAATGTCCAAAAAAAAACAAAAAAAAGCCAAAATAAGTGATGTGTTGCTAGAAAAAAAAAAGTGATGTGTTGCTAGCAGCTCATAGGTTGGAACCGATTGCTATAATTGAGAGGAGAGGTTGTTGTTTGGCTTTGAGAGAAATTTATGTGAGATATTCGTATAAGAAAGCTGTAGACGCTGGAGATCTTTGAGCCCGAGAAATGGATTTTCTTGCAGCAGGTTGGGTAAGGGTCGGTCGACGTACCAGGTCGAGCAGAGACGGGGCTTGAATGGCGCAAAGCAGATTCAAACGGTGAAGGTGAAGGTGAAGGTGAAGGGAAGAGGTGGTTGTTGTAGGCGTTAGTTGAGAGGGAGGCCGAGGCTTGTTCTCGGTTTTGGTTCGGCAGCCCGAAGGAGGCAGACGGGACAGAGGAAGAGCTGGGGCATTTGAAAGGTGGCTCGTGTGAACTTGTGGCTTCAACAAAAGGAAGAATGAGGAGGCCTTCAGAAACAGTTGGGTTAAGGAGTTTCTGTTTTGGATGAACGACAAAGGGAAGACATCTATCGCAAGGGCTTGAGAGGTTCCGAGGAAGAAAACTTGTGGGAGGTTCTGATTAGATTGGAGGGCTTGCGAACTAGGTAGCAAATGTGGAAGACACGAAGAAATAGAGAGTGGAAGGCTCAAGAGTTCGTGTGTGGAAAAGCGGGGAAGGAAGCCAGTGGAGCGTTCTCTGGCTTCGTTCTAACGTTTGAGAGCGGATTCAATCGAGAAAAGGTCTATAGAAGCGACCTCTTGATGGCACCGAAAGACGTATTTCAGCAGGCTTTGCGGGACTTAATGCAATATCGGCGGATTTCACGGGTCAGCTTCGACGCATCCGAGGTATGCAATATTTGAGCAAATTTTATAGAATTTGAATGGGGTTTGAGCTAGATTTTGGCTCTTTGTCTAGTGGTCAATAGGGGAATTAGGGTTATTAAATCCTCTTTAAAATTAATTACCAAGAAAAATAATCTCATTAAGAGAATTAATTGAAAGCGGAGGGAAGGATTAGAATTCAAATTTTGAATTCAAAATTTGGGCATAGGGGGAAGGGGCCGGCGGTATGGATGAGGGTGGGGGAAATTGAGAGGGGAATTAATGCT
This sequence comes from Dendrobium catenatum, assembly GCF_001605985.2. Taxonomy (NCBI): domain Eukaryota; kingdom Viridiplantae; phylum Streptophyta; class Magnoliopsida; order Asparagales; family Orchidaceae; genus Dendrobium; species Dendrobium catenatum. Next base: position 1,182,930 of record NW_021319809.1, on the reverse strand, counting down.
TCCTAATTCCTTGGTTCACTTTAAAAAAAAGGATAAATAATTCAAGTCTAATTTAATGTCAAATTAGACTCAAATTGAAAACTTTCCTAATTTGAAAAGGCTAATTTAGAAAAGTATTTGAAATTCGAATTTGAATTTTAAATTGGATTAAATTTTCTCCCGAAATAAGTGGGCTAATTAAGGTAATGGTTAATGATGATTAAATCATCATCAAGAGGGCAAGGGTGAGGTGGCCGACGATGGAGCAAGGGGATGGGGGAAAGGTGGCAGCTTGAAGGTCGATCAAGTGGTGGGGAGGGGCCGACAGGCTAGAGGGTGGGTGTGGGTGGCTGACGGGTAGTGGGTGGGGTGGAGTTGGTCGGCGGCTTAGGAGGAGAGGAGATGGTTGGCGGTTGTGGGAGGGAAGATAAGGTGGCCGGTGATAGGGAAAGGAAAATGAAGAACCGCGAGTCCCGGAATCCGCCTGTGGCTGACGAGTGTTGCAAGGTCCTCTCCTAGGGTTTCTCCTCTCAAGAACTTACAAAGAGATCAAGCAAGAAAATCTGAATTTTTATTTCATAATCATCATCATCATCCAAATACAAGACCAAGGACCTAATATATAGGCCTCATAGAGAAAGAAGAGAATTGACTAAAATGCCCATAGGGCTACAACTCAACACACAAGCAAGGGTACAAACGTAAATAAAGAAAATCTAAACTAATACATAAAATATTAAATATATAAGCTCCTCATCATAGTCGTCGATCTACAATGCTTCCGACGTTAGACATTCAGGAATCTCCTACTGATGTCCTCATCATTACACAACTCTTCTTGGCCTATTGGTTGAGAGCTTAGGCTTCCAACTAAGGGGTTCAGGGTTCGAGTCTATGTGTATGCGTTGTGTGTGTGAGTTTGCCTTAAATGGCCTAAATGTCCCCCAAAAAAAAATATCCTCATCATTCTCCCCGGGTGGGAGAATGCTCGACCCTGTCGAGTAGGCGTAAAGAGTGCCTTCATATAGCTCTAGAAGGTCAGGATCCAGTCTCTGAAGCTCAGTACAATCAATCCACACATCTTTTGTTTTCGGTTTCCCTTTCCATTGGATTAAATACCTTCGGCACCCTCCTTTGGTAGAGATAATTTCATCATCCAGTATTGTTTCGATCTCTTCCGCACTGGGTAAAGTGGGTATGTATGGGAGTGGAGGTAGGCTAGGGTTCTCAACAGGTATGGACTCACAAGGCTCAATATGAAGTGGATTTGGGGGGTTGAACTATGATCCCTCAAAGGCTACAAGATCTTCAATGTTAAATGTATGATTGATGTTAAAATCTTTGGGTAGGTCTAGCACATAAGCGTTATCATTTACTTTTGAAATTATTTTGAAGGGTCCAAAGCTTGTAGCATGTAGTTTGTTAATGACCCCTTGCAGAAAGTCATTCCGGACGAATCTGAACCATTACAAAATTTCTAACCTTAAATTCCTTGAATGTTTTCTTGCGATTCGCATTGAGTTTATAGTTAACGTTGCTTGGTTTAATTCTATTATGAATTTATTTATGTAATTCCTGAAGGTGCGATGCAAATGCAGATGCAAACTCAGATGCTCTAGATTGATGACTCATAGGGATCAAATCTATAAGTTGTCTAGGTTGGTATCCATAAACAATCTCAGCGGGACTTAGATCGGTGGTTCGGTTAACAGAGTTGTTATAGGGAAATTCGGCTTATGTGGATGCAAGAGACTCGATGTGCATGATGATTGACATGAATTGTGGGCTCACGCAAAAGTTTTAAAGAGAGAAAAATTTTGGAAGAAAACAGACACACAAACATACTAACTCACAAGCACACATAGATAGGGATAAAGATTGATCAGTCACAAAATGAGAGGACATAAAGTTTTCATGTTTAAGGGAACTGATATAGGAGGAGCAATGAAGACATCCTTAGCAAAAAGGGCTTCCGTAGGGAGTTTCAGGTAGGGTCATAGATAGTCTCCTAGGGGCAGTAGGGTAATCTAGCAAGTTTATCCAACTATGAGAGAGAGGGTCTTTAACAAGGAAGGACAAGAATATAGAGTGCATAATGAAGGAATCAGGAATATGATAAGATGATGAGTCCTGATTCACAACCATAATGGAATAGTCTAAAGAGTCACCAGCAGGTATGAGACTCAAAAGATGGGGTAGGGTGTCTAGAACAGATGTGGGCACAATAGTTAGAGTGGTGACATGAAAGTATGAGCTAATACTCTCTCTAACATTAAAGTTGGTACAAGGAATGGTGAGATAAGCCAAATCAAGATAGCTACACTCTTTCAAATGTAAATCTAAAGGAGTAACTCCTAAAATAGGTTCCAATAAAACATAAGGAGGCTCAGTTTCCCAATTAGGCTCAGAATCGTTCATATTAAAATTATTGTCTTCCGAACTCATATTACTATCCTTAATAGGATCAGGTTTGATTATAACCCTAAGATCAATGGATTCGGGGTCAATTAAATCAGGGTTTAATTCAAGTAGTAAATTCAATTGACTCACATCCAACTCGAGATTATCCACATCGCCAACAAAATTATCTGAAATTAAATCAGAATTATTCGGAGTCATCTCAGTAAGGGATACAATTAAATCAGAATATTCCGAATTTAATTTCAATGTGTTCAAGATTAAATCAGCTTCTTTCGAGATCAAACTAATATCGTCTAGACAGACCTTATCCAAAGGGATATCCTTGATGAGATTAGGATCCGGATGGGCTAAGGCATCAAGGTTTAAAGGTTCTAGATCTGCTAACTCAGGGTTCAAGTCAGGCAGGGAGTCTAATTCAATCGCTTTAATTTCATCCTAAAAAAAGTCTTAAGTATCCATGACTTACAGGGTCACAGACTGGGTAGGCCAAAGACTGGGGTGCCTCAGAATTCACCTTGAATTGAAAGGTGATAAAGTCAACTATGTGGTGAGGTAAATCGGGCTCTGCCACGCAGATAGGACGCATGCTCAGACAAGGTGGATTGGGATGACTAGGAGTCGGTCCAAGTGGGGAGTCATATGGGACCGATCCAACAGAAGACCCAATAAAGGGTCGACCATCAAGGCTAGATGAAGACCTACAGGGTGGGGCAGCAACCCTGAAGTTACTAAGGGATGGATGATATCGACCACAGTGATGTCCACAGGTTGTCCCAACAAAAGAGGCAGGGTGATGTTCCAGATGAAGATCACTAGGTGTTGGGGTCATTTCCTGACTAGATACGTGAGTAGGAGTGGTATGTCCGACAAGTTTAGGAGTAACCACAGAGGTAGGAAAATGAGTAGCTGCCGCTCAGTGAGGACTAGGAGTAGACCTGTCAATATTGGACCCGACCCGAAAACCCGATCCGATCCCGACCCGTAATTTTCGGGTTTGGGTTGACCCAAACCCGAAGCGGGTTGGGTTCGGGTTCGGAAAACCGACCCGTTTACAAAAACGGGTCGGGTTCGGGTTGACCCGACGGGTTGCCGGGTCAACCCGAAAACCCGTTTAACTTAAAATTTTTTTATTCCCGCCTCTTTGCCCGCTGTTCCCGCCTCTTTGCCCGCTGCTTCCGCTGTCGGGTCGGTTTCGGGTTTTGAAAACTGACCAGTTTATAAAACCGGGTCGGGTTGACCCGAACCCGAATAAATCCGGGTCACTTACGGGTCGGGTTGGGTTCGACCCGTAACCCGAAATTGACAGGTCTAACTAGGAGTCACGATATTAGATTGGAGTGTAACAGGTGAGTAGGACTGACTTTCACGTGTAGAGTTCTTGAGAATGTTGTACCCTAAAATTTGATGAATAGGGGGTGACCTAATCTTAAAATCAGATGATTGGCCACAAGTAGGGGAAAGAAATTTTAATCCAAGTTATCGTCTCATGTCTTTCCAATCGGAAGTAGGGTATTCACCACGATACTCTTTATGATCTTCCAACCTCATCCAAAATTGACGAGCACTACCGTTCATGTGAGACTTAACAATGCTAACCTTGTGGGACTTAGGAATATCATGTGATTCAAAATAGTCTTCTAATTGTCTAACCCATTCCCTAAAGTAGTAAGGATCCGAGGAACCATCAAAGGTGAGCAGACGGTTATGAGATTCTAAGTGAGGTTGTTGCGGCTTAGGCTCAGATCTGGCAAGTTAGCCGTAAAATTAATGTACGAGACATATATAGCATATAAGATAACTAAGTGGCATGGAAGTATGAATATGAACATAGGATTGTAGATTAGCCAAATTATTCTGATAATCTTTGATGCATTTTGGTGCCCTTATATGTTTTATCAGACCAAATGGAAACTCATAGGTGCCTTAGCGCAAATGCATTTGAGGTGATCAATAATTGGAGAAGCACTAGCATTTTTAATTGATGCAATTAAGGCAATAGTAGCCTTTTTTTTTTTTTTTTTTTTTTTGCATTAATATTCATTGATGAGCGAGATATCATCATGACATGCACTCTGTGCTTTATTTTCTATATATGGGGTGGCTTGACATGCCTTTCGAAGCATGTTAGCGTGCACTAGAATTTTGTGGCAGGAGCTAACAAGGGCTATATAGGATTGATTTTGAATGAATGGAAGGAAATTTAGTCCATAAGACACTTTCTTATTAATTGGAGCAATGCGACCCTATGGATTGCCTTACATGAATAGTTATGATTAATCATATCATTATGCTACTATAAAATAATAATCAAGTTGAGTATTTCCATGATGGGTTATTATTTAAGCCAATTGTATTGTTTGAGAAAAATAATACTTGATGTGATCTTCCTATAAGTCTATAACTATGTTTGCACCACTTTAGCATGTCTTCGAAGGCTAGCATCAATGTGCTTCTCCTTGGTCTCTCTAAGCCTAGTAAGTAAAAATAAAAAAGGCAAGCTTCATCACTCATTAGACCTGATCTCCAGTCAAGGTGGCCCCGTTAAACTTAGACTTAATGCGGTGAATTGCAAAGGTGAACAAGAAAACATAGCAGAATGATCATCCAAAACACACTCTTTCACCCAATGAGACGTCAAGGACAAGCTAAGCACCTGAAGCCCACTTCAGTTATAAACCCACATTAACCAATCTCGCATTAGCACCACTTGCTCAATACAATGTTAAAGTTGTTTTTTATAATAAATATATAATAACATTAGACCCATTCACTTAAGCCCATCAAATTTTGTAGTAGTAAACTCTGTAAGTGGTTCTGGCTCAAGCAGAGGCACATTTTCACCGAATCAATTTCAAAAAGATCTCTAATAGCAAAATCATCTATCTTACGATAATCGCCTTTGGAGCCAAGATCATCATGCTAATAATCTTCATAGACTGATCCACAGTTGCTAGTATTGTTTGCAGTTTTTTATATTAAGTTTGTGCGTCAGCTTCGACCATAGGCACAATCTCTCAAGACTATATCCTTTCAAGGATTATTCTTCATTGCACAAGCTTGTCATGATTCTCGTATTCTTCTCTGAATTTCATGTCACTAAGTTTGTGTTAGAACTATTTCATCTATTATGACATGGTTTGAATTGATTATGCTCATTATTAAGATCAATGCTTTGTCTCGATCACCAGTAAAACCTCCAGAAATTTGCCTTATGCTACTTGTATCTGCTCCTGTTGATTAAAGATCTATTTAACAAACAGGCGAGCATGCCAACATGGAACTGGATCAAATAGGGAGACAGTTAAAATGAAAGAGAGTAAGTCGAAGATAGTATGGAAATCACGCACAAGAAAGCAATGAGATAGAGGAGCATGCAGAGAAGGAGCAAGAACAAGATTGGTGGTCATTGGATTCGATCAGAGATGAAATAAAGAAAAGCAAGCTAGGGATATTGGCAACTTTAAGATCAGCAAATGTTGGTTGTTGGCAAGAAGATTGATCAGTCTAGATTCTAGGAAAATTTGATCAAGGTGAAGTCAATTTTGGTGGAGCCTAGCGACAACAAACAGGACAACATGAAGGAGCTATAATGCAGGATGACATAAAGGCGTGGGTGATAATAATGCATGAACCGGTAGTAGCGTGTGGACAATGATCAAAGAAATTATGGAGGTACTCTAAAAGCATATTAGAAATAAGTACAACATGGAAGAATTGCATATTTATTGAATAAATGTGTAGTGCAAGAAATTGCATATATATATATATATATATATATATATATATATCACCTTAGATGGTAATTTTGTATTATTGATTTAGATTAAGCAATATTTAAATTAATGTATATATTTCTTGGATAAATTTAAATTTAATTAAGCATTTATTACCCTAATAATTTTAACTTAATCCTAATGAGCATAAATTAACATCCTACCTATTGATTGCTTTTAACTGAATAGGTTAGTTAATATATTTAATTAATTAATAGAAATATAATTTTTAATTAAAGATTGAGTAATTCCTAATTATCTAAAGAAGTAATAATAAATGTAATTATATCCTAATTAAAACATAATTTAACAAAATTGTAATTGTCATTTGGTTAGCTGCATTTGTAAAGTAATGCATTCCAAGAATTCAAGTGTTTGGTTGTGTGAATTCAAATACAATGTAATTCAATGGTGAATTTGAAATTCACCACTACTTCAATTTTGGTGTATTTGAAAATCATTAGATTTGATCAATTTCCAAATATATTATAAATTCTCTATCATTGTTGCTGCAAGCCGCCACATACTATCTCCAGCCACCATCTCTACCATCAACACCACATGCTGCTGCTGCCTACTACCATCATTTGATCTTTACATTGCATTCATTTCATTTCAAGCAAAACTTAAAAAGTAATTATCTATATTAATTTTATATTCATGCAAACAATTCAAAACATTTCAAATACACTTCATTCCTTTTACACTATATTTCATTTTACTCTGCATTTCTTTTACAACAAACCAAACAACCCCTAAATTACTACTTTTTTCCAAACATTTTCATGAAATTTTATAAGAATAATTAGCATAAAATAAAGCCCGAGTAAGCCCATGATAGTCTAATAAGCACTACATAATATATTGATGAAATGCTATTAACTTGATTAGTAAATCAAATAACCATAAATCTAAACCAATTCCCCCATATCAACTAACACTCTAAATAGCAACCGATCATTTATTCATCTGTAGGATTTAACCTGAATTAAAATATTGGCATTCAAATAACTTTTAAGGTTTAGGCGTTTAGCAAACTCAAATTTTACTAAATAAAAATTTATAGGATTTACTTCAATTAATAAGAATATGTTTGCATCCAAATAGCACCGCTATTTTTTTCACATTATCTAAGCCCAAACAACATAGACATGCATGCATTAAAAAAAGTGCTGGAAAATTGGTCAAAAAAATAACATCCCGTACAGCTATTGTAGGTACGTATAATAGTATAAGATGGGACACAACTGTAAAAGAAAGAAAGTTTTGCCCAATAGCAAGATCCTTGACATGGATCCATGCATTTTTCATTTTTGTATTCTAAGGCTATATAAAATTAGTATTCCGGGCTATAAAAACTAGAAAATTGCCTTTTTTCATGCTTTTCTTTTATTTCTTTCTTGGTGTTCTGGTTAAAAATCAGCATTTAAGCTTTGAAGCTTCAACTTTTTGAAAGTTGAAAGTTCTTAAAATCTATTTTTTTTTTTTAATTACCATCTGCATGCGATTGATTCGGTATAACAGCAGCCTTCATCCTGCATATTCACATCATTTAGGATTTGCACCATCTCAGATCAACCTACATGGGTCCACATCACACCCTCCACCACTACCTATCTGTATAAGTTGTTGGATCAATAGTCCAAAAGTAATTTTTAGATTATTTATTTGAAATCTATCCCTATGCACACCTAATAGTTGAGTGTTGAGTGACTTCCTAATCTTGTGACAAAAAAGGGAATGGGGCACTGATTAAGAACGAATGGGCCAAAGCGTGTGTTCCCAAATCCAGGTTTGATGGGACAAATAATCAGCTCCCGGTAGACAATACCTCACCTAAGATAATTTAATGAGAGTTGACATGGCGGTATAGCTTATCAGAAAGCAGAAACTCAGAGTCCATGCTTCAAACAGCTGACAAGGAGTTGGCTTTGCGTGCAGCTCCGTAAGTTAGAAGAAAGAGATCAACAAAGACCCATGGAAAGCTCATAAGGCCAAAAGACATGATGGAAAATATTCACATTTTTACATCCATATAGGAACTTTGTAAGAGAGAAGAGGAGAGTATGAGATTTGAAAGGAGAGAATTCCCTGAGAAAACTATCTTCTTATCAGTTCAATAATCCTCTTCTTTCCTATCAATAAAACAACTCCCTTTCAATTCCCTTAGGAAGAGCCCAAAAACTTCTGCAGTCAACTTTGAAGACTCAGCTCTTCTTAATCGATCATAGAATCATTCCACAACATCTTAGGTTGTCTTCAGCGAATGTCAAAGTTTACTGACATCAACACACATTCAGATGGCCTAAACAATTAATTTCATCCAAGCTTCCTCACAGTTTTTCAATCAAGCATTGTCATCTCACAACTTTACATACCAAACAAAAGATTACTGTATGTTTTTTTACTAGCAAGTATGATTTTCACGTAACAGCATCTCTAAAAAGCATCACTGTTTAACATGCATTGAAAACGGCCATTATCATCACAAAGAAGCTTCTGCGCGATTCAAAATAATGCGAAATCATGAAAACAAGTAAATCTTTATAGCATACCAATGACAACCAAAAAATCATAAGGCATATGCACATAATTGAAAAGAGCATAGATAATTGAAAAGAGCATAGATGATTCTGATACTTGCTAACAAGAGGAAAATACCTGAGTTAATATGTGTGGATTTCCAATTATAATAAGCAAGGATCTAGCCCGAGTAATGGCAACATTAAATCTCCGGGGATTGCTAAGAAAACCCAAACTGTAAACTCTGTCAAACTCATTATGTCTAATAGTTGACCGAACAGTTGATATGATTATTATTTTTCTTTCTTGTCCCTGAAATTGCTCCACACTTCCGACCTTAATATCTGGTATTTCAAGGGATGATAAGGCCTTCTGGATCTTTAGCACTTGTTGCCTATATGGCGTTATAACTCCAATATCGCCCTCAATCAGGTCAGGATTCATCAATAGTTTTCTGATGATATCCACAGCTTTACTAGCCTCAATCCTATTAAACCATGACGGATTACTACCTTCTCTCTCATCACATCCTTGAATTCCAACAAATAGAACTGGAAATGACTTGTTTGGAAGGCTAGCACAGTCACAAATAGAAGATTCATCATCTTCTTTGCAAGCAATCAATTCACCTTTGTAGAAAGTTTTAGAGGGTAGCTCCAGGATAGCCGGGTGACTGCGGTAGTTCCTCAACAACTTTGTAACATAATTCTCATCACCTCCCTCATAATATTCAAACTCAAACAACCTTTCCAAGTACGATTTTCCTAAGCCGTGGTTCTCTGCCAAGCTTGAATAGACAACAGGGCCTAGTTGCATAGGATCTCCTGCAAGAACAACCACGGTATCCTTCACACATAAGGTTGATATGGGAACCATTGTCTCGGGTTCAGAGGCTTGGCCAGCCTCATCAAGGAAAATGTGAGAGAAGTAGCCTTTGCGAATGCCTTCAGCATGTAGTAGAAATGCACTCATATAAGTAGATATTATGACCCTGTAATGCAACAAAGCTTTGAGCGGAGGACATTTAAAAGTTGTATCCTCAAAGAAGCAAAACCTAATAAAATCAGATTTGATATCTTCAAGTGGGCGGCTGGTAGCATTTAGTCTAAAAATTTCGTTTTGTCTCACCCCAAACGCATCCTCAGCAAGCAGTTTTTCCAAAACATGGTCTGCTGCACTATTTGAAGAAGCACATACCAGGATTTTTGCTTTTCTCCTTGTGGTATAAAGCTGCAGTATGGCCTCAACTAGTGTAATTGTCTTACCAGTACCTGGAGGTCCATGGATCACATAAGGCGGAAATCCTTTGCAACCAAGAATCATTTCCACAGAATGTATTTGTTCTCTATTGAGAGATTGAATCAAGGGCTGAAAAGGAACTGTATAGATAACCCTTCTGTTTGTTGACTGAAAGGGAAAGAGAATTTCAGGTTCCAAACACTCAGCAGCTTGAACGGTATGATATAATCTTCGCATATTCACCCTGTTGTAAGTGAAACTAACATTATAGAAGTGATCATCCCGATGACATTGGTGCAGGTTCTTATCAAATTTTAAAAGAATTTCATCTGCTTCAACTTTGTGAATATAACCCTGAATAGTGAAAGCCCAATAAATACAAATTATAATGATCAAATGTGCTCCATAAACTATATGTTTCATTTAACTATTTAGAAAATTTTACCACAAACCTGGTAAGGACGAGAACAACTGTCTGGCTTGCCAGTGGCAAGTTGAACAAAAATATAATCTCCCTGGACAAGAGAAGGCCTTCTCTCAGCCAATCCGGGGACCACAAGGGACAAAAATAGGCCACCCCTCCTCCTCATACTCACCGACTCCATGTCATGAGCTCTCATCTCTACCTGAATCAGCAAAGCAAAAAACAAGCATGAAAAAAAAAGAGACTTCACATCCATTTAAATCTATTAGAGATCAGATCTAGTTACCCCCAAATGAATTTCTTCAATGTTAATCAAAGAGCTAAAAAACCTGGCATAGTTCAAAGTATTTAGCCCTTCCATTATGACATCAGGAATCTGCATAGCCTCAACCAGTTCACGGATTTCTTTTGGTATGGCATATTCAGGGAGCTTATATCTACTTGTTTGTGTAACTGGCCGATGTGGTCGAGAACCAGCAACATAATTGTCACACTCAAACAACTTTCTACGATGTGGAGCTCTTGAATAAGGTTTCTTACAGACCAAACCTTGTGATACTTTATCATCAGCCAACAAAAAAACAACTCGCTCAATTTTGTCAGAACCCGCATCAAAATGCACTACTGAAAAGTGTAAACCTATTTCTTTAGGTTTGCATGAAAGCCAAATAGTGAGAGTCTGCCTTGGTTGAAGCACCCTATCTTCCAAGGCATCTGACTCCACATATGCATCAATTTCTCTCTCATCAGCATTAACAGATGGTGGTTTCATCAACGAAAGGGCATATGAATTCTCTGGGTTAGATGAAAAGATTCGAATACTCCACAGTTCAACTGGTTCATCAGTGGTGTTTTTAATATAGATAGAATCCGATGATACTTCACCAAGAAAAGCGGATTGAGGTTTTCCAGCAATGAGAGGGAAGGGGATTGAAATCACAACAGGACCTGTCTCAAGTGGATTGAAACTACTTAGCGATTTATCATCCTCAAAATCTAAGAAACCCACATCACCCTTGTCTCCAATTTCAGAGTATTCTTCATCCCATTCCTTTTCGGCAATGGTGCTCATAGTGAATCAACCTTTAAGAGAAGTCAGGAATGACACTGCGAAAATTCAAGCAATATTACATCAATCTCCTAGAAATCATCATTGGGCTTCCAGAACTAAGATTTACCATTGGCAGCTGCAACAGCAGAAAAAGATTAGTCATACGATCATAAGTAAAGATGACAGATCATAAAACTTAGCAGTAGTAGGCCACACACCTAATTCGCCAGCAATATAGAAATTTCTGAGGGTATTCATGAAACATATATTACAAAAGGGAAGATCAAAAAGTCTGCAACAACACACTGAAATTAACAAAAACTAACAAGTATATGAAGAAAAGAGCTCAGCTTAACAGGGAGGAACCAATTTAAAGAACAAAGGTATCAAAAACATGCCACACACATCCTAAAAATACAAGATGAGTGGATAGATAAAAATACCTAGTGAAGGAGAATGTTAAAGATAAATAATAAGCAGTTTAAGAAGATTGACAAATTGATTTTTAGAAGCCTTAACCTGGAGCATTACATAAACATTTGATCTATTTAAGGAAAAGCACACAAGATGAGGAAAGCACGCAGGCCATTCCTAAGTTCATTCTTCGAATAAAAAAAAAACAGAAATCTTCACCCATGCCAGAAGTTGACAATAAATAAATAAAGTGTTTCACTATTTTGTGAAAACTATGGCAATGACAGCCTTTCAAGGTAAAACTACCCTCGCCAAATTCTAATCACCAGAATAAGATAGCTTAAATAATAAGGAAATTGTTGAACTTTGAGTAATATAAAAAGATTGTCCTGGAACAATTTATACAGAACTGACGATTAGAAGAATGATAGTATATCAATAAAATGTTTATCGAAACAGCACAAATCAAGAGCATGGCTACATTGGGGGGGGGGCAATGGGCCCAACCAACATAAAATATAACCACAACATCAAGCCTTTATCCCATTATGTGGGGTCGGCTACCTAAATACTTTTTTTGCATTGTGTCTTGTTAAGAGTCAAATTCTCATCTAAATCTAATAAATAAATGTCATTTCTAATATTTTCTTACCAAGTCTTTTTAGGTCAAACTCTACTTTTCTTAACATAAGTCAAATCTAATACATCTACTTATCCGGGTCATCGGAAGGTTATTGTTTTATGAGATTAAACCATCTAAGGAGACTCTCTCTAATCTTATCTACCACTCGAGCTAATCCCGTATATATACTCATTTCGTATACCGTCTCTTAAGAGTAAAACCACTCATCCACCTGAGTATCCTCATCTTTGCAACACTTAACTTAATATTATGCTTCTCTTTTAAAGGCCAACATTCTACACTATAAAGTATTGCAGGTCTCACTAACATCTCATATAATTTTTCCTTAAATTTGAGAGGAACTTTTCTATCACACAATAAGCTCAATGCATTCCTCCACTTCCACCATCCAACTTGAATTCTACTAATAATATCCCTATCTATTTCACCATCACTCTGAACAATAGACCCAAGATATATAAAATGTGTACTATTATTAATGACTTGATCACCCAAAGTCACAATCCCCCACTAGAACTATTATTACTAACATTACACTCCATATATTCAATTTTAGATCTACTCAAATGAAAGCCTTTAGACTCTAAAGTTGACATCCATAATTCAAGTTTACCTTCAACTCTCTTTTTAGTCTTATCAACAAGAAGAATATCATCAGCAAAAAGTATACACCAGGTTATAACCTCTTGCAAATGTCTAGTGAGAAGATCCATGATTAAAGAAAAAAAGATATGGGCTTAAGACTGATCCTTGATGTAATCCAACTAAAATAGGAAAATACTAGGTCAAACCACCTTGTGTTTGAACACAAGTAACAGCTCCTGTATATATATACTTAATGAGTTGAATATAAGCATTATGAACAACTTTCTTATGTAGAACTCTCCATAGCACTTCTCTAGGAATTTTATCATATGCTTTCTCTAAATCAATAAAAAATCATATGTATATCCTCCTTATTCTCTCTATACTTCTCCATCAAACCTCTCAATAAATGTATAGCTTCCATCGTAAACCTACCTGGCATGAATCCAAATTGATTTGAGAAATATTAATGTCACGCCACAACCTATGCTCCATAACTCTCTCATATTTTTAAAGTATGACACATTAACTTGATTCCTCTATAATTCGCACAATCTTGTGCATCACCTTTCTTCTTAAAAATAAAAATCCATACACTCATTCTCCACTCATCTGACATATTTTTACTCTTCAAAATAATATTAAAAAGTTTAGTAAGCCAAGATATTCCTTCATCTCCTAAGCATTTCTCACCTCTATTGGGATATCATTAAGTCCAACAGCTTTTTCACACTTCATTTTCTTTAAAGTCTCTTTAACTTTGGCTTTACTAATATGCTGATAAAAACAAAAAAAAAAATTTTATTTAGGATGCTAAAGTCACTATAGTCAATTGAATGCTCATAATCTTCATTAAAAAGTTTAACAAAATATCTCATCTACCTCTGTTAAATATCCTCTTCTAATAAAAGCACTTTTTCATATTCATCCATAATATACTTCGCTTGAACTAAATCATTATTACTCATATCTCTTTGTTTAGCTAACTTATAGATATATCTTTCGCCCTCTTTAATATCTAATATATTATATAAATCATTAAAAGCTAAAATCTTTGCATTGCAAATTGCATTCTTACTCTTTACAAGCATCTTTATATCTTTTCCAATTATCAGAATTTTTACAACTAAACTAATTTTAATAACAAATGTTCTCATTTTTTATTATTTATTACATATTTTGATTTCACCGCCAACTATTTTCACTATTAGTAGTTTTTACCTTTGATGCTCTAAGCCTCTAAGCACATCTTTTGCAATATTTTTAATATCACTAGCAACTTTTTTCTCATATAACATTAGTTTCCTCATGCACAAATAAAATTTCAAAATCTAGAATCTTACTCTCATAAATATTTTTGTTAATATTTTTTAAATGTCCTCATCCAATCCTAGAACAACGATTTACTTTATTTTTTATTTTATGCCCCTTCATCTTAAAGTCCAAAACTAGTAAGCAATGTTGGATACATAAACTTTCACTCATAATAACTTTACAATCTTTGCAATCTAAACGATCTATTTTTCTTATAAGAAATAATTAATTAGAATTTTACTATATCCATTATTATAAGTGATGAGATGTTCATCTTCTTTCTCAAATAAGATATTAGCAATTATAAAATCATAAGCTAAAAAAATCTAATATGATCTTATCACCTTCATTAGTCACTCCAAAGTCATTGCCATCATGAATGCTTTTAAAATCATCTACCTCTCTATTAATATGTTCATTTAAATCTCCTCTAATAAAAAAACTTTTTTCGAAAGATATCTTTTGTATTAATTTTTTTATGTCATTCTAAAATTTTAATTTTGATCATATATTCAAATCTATTTGAGGAACATGAACTCTTATAATATTAATAATCTTAATATCGATAATAATTTTTAAAGATATAATTCTATCTCAAATTCTATTAATTTTAATAGCATTCTCCTTCAAACTTTTATCCCAACCAACATAAAATAAGCAAAATAAATAAATAATGAAACCGTAACACATAGTCCACCACTGTCCACGGCCAACCCTAAATCCCTGATTCTTGGTCCCTCTCATGAAAAGCACACAAACTGCAGAAGCTTGCAAGGTTAAGGATGTAACTGGCTCCATTCACACCAACCCTCGCCATTTGTTTTCCATCATTGATAGCCAGCTAGCCCTTTGTCGAGTCAATTATTTCCTTCCACTCAACAATCTCCCTATTAGAAGGAATAAAATTCTTAGCTGAAAAGACTTTATTTTCATATTTATATTTGGTAAATTTGAAAATAAATTGAATCTAAAATAAATGTGGAGTAGATGCTAAAACATTCATCTAATACAACCAAATAGGGTAATTAGAGATGGGAATTAACTGGGAGAGAGAAGAGGAGAAAAGAATAACCCTGATACGTCACCAAAAATAGTCTCGATCAAGCACGAATCTCGAGGTAAAATCAAGTTGAAAACTTTAAAAATTAGATCGTAGACCATCTGAATTTCGATTTCAGCAAACTTACAGTCAAACTGAGCGTCTCAGAAACACAAATCCAACGACACCAAAATCGACTCAATTTGAGCTCAAATGAGTCCAAATCAAAGACTTGAAGCATTTGTGGAAGGATCGAACCACAATTTGGGTTACCAAACGATATCCAATCATGACATGCTTATAGTCGAATCGAGCGGCTCGACGAGACGAATCGAGCGGCTCGACGAGACGAATCCAACGAGCCCAAGATCATCAAATTCTGATATCATTAAGAATCAAATATCCATTGAATGGTGCATGAACGTAAGAATCAAGATCGACCGTCCATTCGAACCACTCCAAATTTACCATTGATCTTCCACTTATTTTCAAGCCACGCCACTCAAGAATTCTATAAATAGAGCCCCATTTCCTCATGAATGAGAGAGGGGAAGAGGCCAAGAGAGAAGAAGGAACATAAGGAAGAAAGCTCCAGCCGCCTAGCTCCTCCTATACCACCGCCGGAGTGCTGCCGCACCACCGCCGGACCACCAAGGGACGCCGGAGTGCTGTCGCACCACCGCCGTAGTCTTGCCGCACCACCGCCGGACCACCAAGGGACGCCGAAGTGCTGCCGCACCACTGCCGTAGTCTTGCTGCACCACCGCCATACCACCAAGGGACGCCGGAGTGCTGCCGCACCACCGCCGGAGTATTGTCGCAACACCGCCGTAGTTCTGCCGCACCACCGACGGACTACCAAGGGACGCCGAAGTGCCATCCGAAACTGAAGTATCCCCTGACACTAAAGTGCCACTACCGATCCACCGCCTGACACCAGAGTGCCGCCGGACCACCACCTGACAGTGGAGTGACGTTGGACTTTTGTAAAACTCTCAGTTGATATTTGTAATCTGGTCGTCTTCAAGGACGAGTCATACCATTATACTTTCCTCAAATTTTAGTGGAATCATCTTCAACTGGGCTAGGCCCCGTGATTTTTTCCCTTTTCAGGTTTTCCATGTAAAAAATATTGTGTTCTTTGTGTGTGAGCTGAATATCCGTGCAACGCTAAGACGTAGAATTATAACTCTATCGCCACGTATATTCTAGCCTGCAACAAACCCTATCTTTAAAAAATGAATTACATTAAAGAAATTACAATTAGTAGATTTGAATGTACATCGAATGTAAAATTTCATGATCTTGTATCACTTTTTTTTAAGTTGCTAATTCTTATTATAAAGATTAAGTTTGTGTTTTAATTACTAACCTAATTGTTAAATTTAGTGTTTTAATATTGTCATTCATCATCTCTCTTGAGCCTTCTCCAATTTGTTGTTATTGTATGTTTCTCTCTAGCTTTGATAAATTTTTTTAGCAGAATAACATAACTACTTAAGTTTGATGCCTAAGCTTTGATGGTGAATGAGTTGATTTTTTTTAATAACAAGTGAATGGTTAGAGCTGTCGTCGTAAGCCTCAATATATTTTTTTCACACCAACAAACTAATCGCTTCAATATTATGAAGGGATACATTTAAAGAAAAGTTTAAGTTAATGAATTCCACGCATCAAGTACTATCATTAGTGTTGACTGTAATATAAATTCCAAATGAATCTGTTTAGAAACCAACTTAGATAACTGTCCTTCAGATCTTAAATTAAGGAAAAAAGTTTCAAAATAACATCCTAATGATCATGATGGAGTATGAAGAGCAAGCCAACCTCATGATCATGATCTCCCACAATCATATAATGGAAATAAAATGCATAAATTTAAGCCAGCAAGGTTTGATAAATTCAAATGTATTAGGAACATAGTATTATAAAAGATGCAACTTGTTACTTATTTTAACACCTTTGTAGACTAGACGCAAAAGAACATGCAAAATATGATAGTCTTGACACTAAAGGATTTCCAAATTGAAAAAAGAATGATAAACTTTAAGTTCATATTGGTCACTTTAATAGGGTTCATAAAATTGCTTGAAGAAAGTACAATAATTTAATGAATCAAGATCCACACATTAGTTTTTCTTACAACAGACTATTTGATCAAATTCATGCAGATTATCCAATGCAATTAACTGCAACTATAGATTGTGTATGTTCTCTTTTGTAACAAGGCTTAGCTTCTCATAGCCATAATGAATTTGAAGATTCTGAAAAATCTAAAAAATAAATTGAACTATTGCACTTCTTAATAACCCATAATGAAGAAATAAAAATGTTATCCAAAAAATAGTCCTAAAAATAACAAACTTATTTATCCCAACATTCAGAAAAAAATTACACATGTCGTTGATGTTGAGATTTCACATGTTATCATTAATGAACAAGGTAATAATTTATTCAGAATTCTACTAAATGAGTCTCGAGATACATCAATGAAAGAATAAGTGGCTATTGCACATTATTTTTTTGATAAAAAGAGGACGTGTCATTGAGCGTTTTATTGGGATTGTGCATAATGCGGAAACATATGTTTCAACCCTTAAACAAGCAATTAAAGCTCTTTCTACAAAGCCTAGATTAAGCATTGCACAACTACGTTGTCGATAACTTTCAAAAAAACCACATGGTCAATAATATGATGAGGCAAGCAATATGTATTGTGAGTTTAATAGTCTAAAAACTTTGATTACGAATGATAATTATTTGGCATATTATATACATTATTTTGCACATCAACTTCAATTAGAATTGGATATCATTGCTAAAAATTATATACAAATTGCATATCTTTGCAACATAATCACCAATTTGATAAAAATAGTTATGAGTTCATACAAAAGAAGATATATTCTATGGGAGAAACAACTCAATAAACATCTTGAGCAATTAAGAAATGAAAAATTATCAACTAGTAGAGACTAGAGAGTTAAATAAAAAAATTGATCTTCAATGAGTTGGAGATACATGTCAAAGTTCACACTCTAGGTCACTTGTTAGCCTGCTTCTTTTATTTGAAACTATTATTTAAGTTCTAGAAATAATAATACAAGATGATTAAGCAGCAAGCAAATAGGTAAAACATATGTGCTACTAATTTCTACATAATATTTTGAATTTATTTTTTGTTTGCACTTGACAAAGTCAATATTGGGGATCATAGTTGACTAATCTCAAGTTTTATGGAAAAATAAATGAACATAATAAATGGTACCACTTTGGTTAAAGTTTCTAAAAAAAGACTTCAAAATAAGAGAGATGACGGGTAGAGCACTTTAATTGAATAGGTTCAATTATATTTATAATCGTTGCTGGAAACTGCAACATATTACAAAACTCAGAACAAATGACTGAAACTTCTGCAAGCCCATAAAAGTTCATTCGGAAGAAAAGGAACTCAAAAAGAAGAAAGCGGGAATCTTGACCTGTGAAATTCATCTCATTACAATCTAATGGTAAACAGATACTACCTAGAGGAGCCAATGGATTTCTTATGATTCAGGTTTAACAGGAGAAGATAAAAAATCCTTGACTATTAGAAAAGGCAAGCAACAAGAGAGTTTATAGAAGTGGGTACGCGTTGGATTCAAATCAGTCCCACAAGCCATCTCATATTCATTAGGGCATCTCCAACCGAACGGCAAACACTTGTTTGCCGTTCTTGTTTTGCTCCAACCGATTGCCATTTTTTACCCCATTTGATCGCCGATGAACAGTGCGACGCCAATATTGGCGTCGCACCTCACGCCATTTTTTGCTCTCAACCGGAAAAACGCGCGAAAGGGAGGGCGATCGTTACCTTCTCAAAAACACCTAAAATGGCGTTCGATTGTAGCATCACCGCGCCATTTTGGAGTTTTGCGTTACTTTGCAGTGAAAAATGAAGTTTTCGGTTGGAGATGCCCTTAATACGCTCGCAAATCATATAAAAATTTCCTCAAAATGCAGCACATCAAATCTATCAAATAGATTAAATAATAAAAATTTAAAAAAAAAACAATTCAAAATTTTTTTAAAAATCTGGTCCAATTTGTATTTTACCAAAATAGTAAGGTGATGCGAGGAATAGGCTTTATGAACAACGAATAATGGCTGTCGACCTAACAAGGGGAGTGAGAAATCCTCTTGCAGAGCAATGACACTTCATTAGCAGAACATTAAAAAGCTGTAATCTCTTCCAACGAAATCGCTGCAGCGTCTAGGTTCAAGTAATCGAACTCCGTATGCTGTCCCCGTCAATAAAGATGAACTAAACCATAAAATCAAAAATCTCAGAAACCCCGATTCTCAAATCCAAGAAGAAGAAAAACAATGTCTCCGTTATTTCCAGAAAAAATAAATGAATATTAACCAACCGAACCTAAAATCAACAGATTCCTTACTGCCAGCAATATACTCGTAACTTGTAATAAGTAAGGCATTCTCCAAGACAGTGAGCTAAAGTTTCACTCCCCTTTTCTGCATCCGACGCTCAAAGGGTTAAAGGGGTTAACGAAAAGAGAAGATCAAAATGAGTTGAAAATAAAAATTATATATATATATATATATGCTCTTAAAAATAGTTTAAATTTTTTTATTAAATTATGAATAATTTTAATATTAATCAAAATTAATTTAAATAAAGTCCTTCTTTCTGGTTTTTATTAGTTTTTTTAGAGAAATAAAATCCTTGCTACAAAATTTTTTTTTTTTTTTTCTTGCTAAGCTCTCAATAAAAAGTATATTTTGATTATTTTACTCCCAATTAAAATGTGAATGTAACCCCACAGCAACAAACTCTATTTTCTTTTAATGGATACATATTATTAATTTAAAAATATCCTCAATACTTTTCTTACGGGTCTAAGATTGACATTATCTTATTATAAAAAAAAATTGTTGTTAGATTGATAATTGATACATCACGCGAAAATTAGCTTGATCGGGCACGAATCTCGAGGCAAAAGCTAGTTGGAAACTTCAAAAATTAATTTTGGGAGCACCAGAACTTCTATTTCAGCGAGCTTACAGTCAAACTGAGCGTCTCGGAAATACAAACCCAACGACACCAAGATCGACCCAATCCGAGCCCAAATGAGTCCGAATCAAGCGCTGTTGGAAGGTTCAAACCGTAATTTGAGTTACCAAACGGTCTTCGATTTTGACAAGCTTATACTCGAATCGAACAATTCTTCCCAATTTGCAACAGAGTTCCCTTCTGACGCTGAAACTCCGCCCAAGAGAAGTCGGAGTTCTCCTTTGTCAACAACAGACGTTGGACTTCTACCCGACGTCGAACCTTCACTCTTTGCTAAGTTTCTACCCGACGCCGGACTTCTACCGGTTATCGGACTTCGCTAGACGTCTACGCGAAGATGGATTTCTTTCCATTGCTGGACTTCTACCTGACGCTGTCCTACTGATCTTCGTCGTCTGACTACAGTCCTTCCGACCTCTGTCGCCAGCCGACTACGGTCCTCCTGACTTATATATGTCGCCCACCGACTACAGTCTTTCCGACCTCCGTCGCCCGCCGACTACGGTCCTCCTGACTTACGTCACCCGCCGACTACAGTCCTCCGTCGCAAGCTGACTACGGTCCTCCTGACCTATGTCGCCCGCCGACTACGGTCCTTCCGACCAAACGAACATGTCAACAATGACTCTTTGTATTTACATCATGTAATGTACTCCATAAGATGTACATCAAGCTAAGGCCTTCTCCCAAGGAAGGGCCTCATCTGTAATCGACTGCAAATGCTAGTGGATTCGTTCAAACTGGGCTAGGCCCCGTGGTTTTTCCCCCTTTTATAGGGGTTTTCCACGTAAAAATCTTGGTGTCACATAAATGCTAGACCCTCTCTCTTATCTGATTGCGTGCCAGATTTTCGTACAATGCTAAGACGATAAACTTTATATTTCTCTACCGCCGCGAATACTCCTGGACGCAACAATAATATAAAAAGATAACTTATATGCTTAAAAAACATATAATTGTGAGCGCATGGTCTTGATACATATTACAAATAATTTTTCTCTTGTGGCTTCATATTTTTTAATGGCTATACACTCATTTTATTACCAAAATTATTAAAAATGTTTTTTCAATATAAGCAATAAGGAAATCATTCATCTAACAGTCTTTCATATGATCAAGTAATCGACATTTTACAATCATCGTAGCATTGAATACTTATTCAATCCTTGTTATAGCAATTGGTAATATCAAAACAAGCTTTATAAAAAAGAACACCAAATAATAAATATTATTTTCCTTAGTCTCTACTAATTTCAATGTAACCTCTATAATATCTTTTAACCTTACAAATGCATTAGTAGTCTCATATCCATGATAAAATTCTTATGTTTGTTGTCTAATATACAAAATATAAATGTGAAAGGCATTAAGGATAATATTTCACTAAACATCAATCATTATTTATTAAAAGTTGAACATGAATCGTATGGACTCAAGCATCTCACATATAGAAGCAACTTGATATTTATATCATAAAATCTATTATTAAGTTTTGACTTTGCATATTTATATTGAGCAAATAGATAAAATCGATATAGTGTATATTTGTGATTACTTTAATATAAAGAAAAATTAAAGCATTGCATAATATTACAGTGTATATGCTCACTTTTTTGTGCATTGTTCGATCCATATAGTATTCTTATCTCAATAACCTCAATAACATATCCAAGCAAAAGACTTATGGCCTGTTTAGGACAGTTGTAATGTTTTATAATGTTGATTGTGAAGAAAATAATGTCACTGCTATAGTTATTAAAATTTATAAAAAAAACTGTGAGAAAATAGTAGAAAAACAAAATTATGATTATTTTATAAAAAACAAAGCGGTAAAAAAATTGTCCTAAATGGACCCTTAATTTGAACTGCAAAGTGTATCTCTAGCTCGTTTAAGAGCTTTTTTTCAATCCTATATCACTAAAAAGTTTGATATTTCTTAATTATTTGATAATTTTACTATTTTGATTTTTCTCATTATATATATATATATATTGCTTGAACTCTAAAAATTATATTTATCATATTTATAATTCTATTGAAAAGTGAATAAAATAAAGGCTTCATTTTGGACTACATTCTTATTACTTTCTAAAACAGCTTTCTAGTACACAATTTTTTATTTTAAAAAATATTTATACTAAATAATTAATTTAAGAGGTGGCAAAAAAATTGTCCCAAAGAAAGCCTAAATATACATTTTTTCATCACAACTAATAGTGATGTTGAAACTACTGAGCAAAATAATGTATATAATATTATAAACAATTACTTTTCATAATCTAAGTTTTTTGTCCATTAAACTTATCAATTTATCAAATATTACTTTTATTAGAACGTTAGAAGAGGATATTCAACAAATATGGATGATATATTTTTATAAACTCTTCAATGAAGATTTTAAGAATGCGATTGACTATAGTGACCTTAGCACTCTAAACGAAAATGAATATTTTGACCAACATATTCATAAAATTGAAGTTAGAGATGCTTAAAAAAAGTGTGGAAAAGCTGTTGGACTTGATGATATCCCAATAGACATGTGAAAATGCTTAGGAGATGAAGGAATTTCTTGATTTATTAAACTTTTTAATATTATTTTGAAAACTAAAAAAGTGTCAAATGAGTGTGTTGATTCTTGTTTTTAATAATAAAGATGATGCACATGATTGTGCGAATTATACGTGATTTAAGTTAATGTGTCATACTTTAAAAGTATGGGAGAGAGTTATGGAGCATAGGTTGTGGCATGATACTAATGTTCTCAAAATCAAATTGGATTCATGCCAGATAGGTATACTATGGAAGCTATATATTTATTGAGAGGTTTGATGGAGAAGTATAAAGAGAATAAGGAGGATATGCATATGATTTTTATTGATTTAGAGAAAGCATTTGATAAAGTTTCAAGATAAGCACAATGGAGACTTTTACATAAGAATGGAGTTAATAATGCTTATATTCAACTCAGTAAGGATATATATGCATGAGCTGTTACTTGTGTTCAAACACAAGGTGGTTTGACCAAGTATTTTCCTATTTCAATTGAATTACATCAAAGATCATCCTTAAGCCCATATAATTTTGCTTTAGTCATGAATGTTCTCACTAGATATTTTGTAAGAGGTTGTACCCTAATGTATGTTTTTTTGTTGATAATGTTCTTCTTATTGATAAGACTAGAGAGGGACTTGAAGGTAGATAAAAAATCGAATATATGGAGTGTAATTTTAGTAGTAATAAATCTAATGGGGGGATTGTGACTTTAGACGATCAAAGTATTAATGAGAGTGCACATTTTAGGTATCTTGAATCTATTTTTCATAGTTATGGTTAAATAGATGGGGATATTATTAGTAAAATTCAAGTTGAATGGTTGAGGTGCAGGATTACAACATGTTAGTTGTGTTATAAAAAAGTCCCCCTCAAACTCAAGGGGAAATTCTATCAAATGGTGGTGAGACCTATAATGCTTTATGGTGCAGAATGTTGGCCAAAGCATAATATTAAGTTAAGTGTTGTAGAGATGACAATGCTAAGGTGGATGAATGGCTTTACTCTTAGAGACAGGTTACAAGACGAGCATATAGGTGAAAAAGGTTGGAGTAGCTCAAGTGGAGGATAAGGATAGAGAGTCTCCTTAGATGGTTTGGTCACAAAAAATGGCGGTCGTCTGATGACCCGATTAGGAGAGTAGATGCACTAAATATGGCTTATGTTAAGAAAGGTAGATGTAGACCTAAAAAGGCTCGCTTGAAACTTTTTAGAAATGACACTTCTTTATTAGATTTAAATAAGAATCTGACTTTTAATATAACATAATGGAGAAAGAATGATTCATGTAGTTGACCATATGTAATGTGATTAAGGCTTGATGTTGTTGGTTATTGGTTGTTGTTGTTGTAAACTTATAAATTTATCATAAATGTTGCAACCATACATATTTAAAAAATGACAACATCTTAGGAGCTGAGTCGAGTATAACTAAGTTCGCAACACGCATTGGGGGAGCACGAAATTGACGGAGTGACAGATGTGGGGAAATATCAGGGGTTCAAATAAGTAGAACCGACTCGCATGTCGACAAAAGCTTATTTGACTCGTTAACTAGCTTGCGAGAGTCGAGTTTATAGAGTTTCGAGCTCAAGCTTGTGTAGAAGTTTGAGCTCAAGTTCGATCAAGATGCTACTTTGCTAGATTACTCATCGAGCGACTTGAGTATAGAAGTGAACTACGAAAGATGAAGGAGGAAGGCAGAATCGTGGGGACGGGCTTGGATGCGCTCAGACACGGAACCACAAGGGACGGGCTCAAACACGCTCTAACATGGAAGGTTTAATAACTGGATCAGGCACGAACTCGCTAAAGCGTGGAATCACAGGCGGGCTTGGACACAGAGCTAGGGGGGCTTGAACTTGAAAGGTAGAATTGTGAAGGCGGGGTTGAACGTGGAACTGGGAGGGCGGGAGCTGGAACGTGGAAGGAAGAACCACGGGGTTGGGCTCGACGCGCTCGAATGTGTAAGGCAGAAATACAAGGGCATGCTCGAATGTGCTCGAACGTGGAAGGCATAATCGCGGGAGCGGGCTGAAACGTATAACTGCGAGGGTGGGCTTGGATGTGCTTGGACGTAGAAGGCAAAACCGTGAGGGCAGGCTTGAATGTGGAATTGCGAGGCCAGGCTCGAACACATTCTGATGTGGAAGGCAGAACCGCAATACACGGGCCCAGACACGCTCAGACGTGGAAGGTAGAACCAAGAGGGTGGGCTCAAACGCTCTTAAACGTGGAAGGCAGAACCGCAAGGACGAGCTCGAATGCGGAACTATGAGGGTGGGCTCGGACGACTCAAACATGGAAGGCATAACCACGAGGATGAGCTTGGATGCGCTCAGATGTGGAAGGAAAAACTGCTACAGCGGGCTCGGATGCGGAGCTTCGAAGTTGGGCTTGGACGCCCTTGGTGTGGAAGGCTGAACCACGGGGGCGGGCTCGAATACAAAACTGCCAGGGTGGGCCCAGACGAACTTGGATGTGGAAGGTGGAAGAGCGGCGTCAGCTCGGATGTGGAATGCTGAAGTAGAAACAAAGCACAAACACGAGAATTGGTATGCCTTGAGAGTTGGCTCACGAGTCAAGGCATCCACTGCTGCAAGCTGAGCTCGAGCTCAAGTTAAGTATAGCTCTAACTTAACTTGAATCATTTGCACAATTGCACCTATGAGCTATAAACAACTTCAAATAACCCGACCCGGCCTGCCGATGTCCGACCCATTATGTGATTACTGTCACTGACGGTAGCGATTGAGACATCGAGTCATTGAATATCCACAGCCTACATCATACGCTTGCTCCCAAAGTTTTCCCGGATAAAACAGTCGGCCTCCTCCCCTCTTTTCCCGAATTCGCTATCACTTCAGCCCCGATCTCCGTTTTTTTGACGCCCTCAAACAAATTCAAAATAAGGAGACGCCGTGAAAACGGAAATTGGCTACCATGACTTGTTCCATACTGTGGAGCTGAAGACTTTTCTATTCAGTCCATACTCGGCACCACGGTCTCTCCGAAACCCTGCTCTCTGTCTCTCCACTGATATATTCCTGCAAATGAAAATGATCATAGCAAATGAACAAGTTAATTTTATTCCATTTATTGGTCGAGGAGAAATTGAGTGAAAAAATAACATTTCTTTTTTTTTTTTGGCTAGGAGGACGAACCAAGAAATTGAACAATGAGGACAACCTATCAGCTTTTCTTCACCTTTTCACTGAGTTTTATCAGAGATTCATAAAGAGAAATATGACTATTTGTAATTTGCTTAAAAACAAACACAACCTAATAAATTTGAATTGCTGCTGTTGCTGTTTTCATTTCTTTCAGTAAACTTACCTTGTTTTGCTCCTTCTAGGAACTGAAAAAATAACATATATTTGGTTTTTTTTTTTTTGCGCCCTTTAAACATTCAAATTCGTTTTGTTAGCAGTTTTGCTTCTACTTATTGTATTTATTGTGTAAATGCATGGTTGTTAGAAACCTTTAGTCTTTTTCTATTTACCTTATTGGTCTAAAACATTATAATTTATTATACTGAAGAAGTCCCTCTAAATGCCATTAAAATGATGTTTTCGATTTTTGGAACATGTCTAATAATCTTAATAAGATTAGAAGACCGTTTGTTGCAACTGCAGCTTATATGTAAATGTGGAGGTAAAGCTTTTGTGGGGAAATCAAGTTTTTTGAAACTGCTGTGGGAATTATAAATATTTTTCTTTTGAAAAATAGACAAAAAACTTTATTGTAAGTACCTTACAGGAGGAGATTTGGTTGTAAAAAGTTGCTTTAATAGCAACAACTTTTTGAAAGTAACAATAAAGGAGTAGATAAATGAAAATGTAGCAAGGGTTTGAAAAGTATAGCAGTTAGAAAGCTGCCCCAAACATATCTTAGGACTGATGATTTACTGTGAGGTTGCAATGGACAAGGGTCATTAGTATAGATTTGTGGGATCAATGCAACATTTCCTGTATCTGAATTCATCCCTTTTCTTAGTTCTATGTTGGATGCAACATTTTTTCTTAAGATTACAATTGGTCTCTCTTTATATTGTGTTTTCTTTTCACATATGTAGCCAAATAAACTCGAGAGTTGATGGCTGTTTATTGACAGTGTTTGCATTGATGACCTTATTGTCTTGCACTGAGTATCTTAATGAAATATCTATTATATTTTTTTATCTTTGAGTTGCTTCAGTTGAGTTTAACTTATTTGGATTGATTATAAAGTTGTTATAGATGATCATACGGTTTATGTGTTATGCACTGTTTTAGAAGCATTTATTAGGCGTTGCTTGGGTGTTGGTCTTCTGTGGTTTAGACCCTAAATGTCTTAGAGTACGAAGCTTGCTTTTTATGCCTTAGTGTGCTTGTAGCACTCATTTCTTATTAATAATTTTATTGGCTTTTTAAATGGTCACAAGGGTAGACCTTTGGTCAAATAAGTTAATCCAAGATAATTTTACGTTAAATACCTATTTGTCTGCCCAAACGCTACGAGTCGAGTAGGATGCACTCAAACAACCTCCAAACTTTGTGTTTATAGTCAAAATATGTCCCTTGATTAGTTGTATCTAACAAGTTTAGGATAATATAATGAGTTTGTTAAGGCATTCATATGCTTAAAAATATGATAAGATGATCAATTCACATAGCCTAATTAAGTGCATAAGGTAATTCTAGATAAGACTTGGATTGTCCCCATCAAAATCCATAAATAAACATAGTTATACCCATTTTTCATCAGTATAAAGTTAAAGAGAAATCTATGATTCGTAGAGAAATTGATAACTTTTTCTGCAATCTGTTAGATCGGTCCAACCAGTCCTCACGGGACCGGCTTAGACGGAACATGCGGAAGAGTTCCGCCTCTTCCTGTACGCACGACCGAGCCGCCAAAGCCAACAAAGTGATTTAGGAAGGATTTTTTGGGGAGTTAGGAGGGAAATTTGAATGTAGGGATTGTTTAGGGATTTTCTTTTGAATTGTATGCATTAAATAGTTTGTTTTCCTAGTATTAGGGCATCTTGAATTTGGGCTAAAACTTGAGATCTCTTAGGTTTATGTTTTTTTGGGCTCTAGTAGTGTCTAGAGATTTGGGATAGATAGATCCTCCTCTCGAATTGAGGATCGACTGTATCTTGGTATTTTCCTTTTCCCTTTTATCAATAATACAAATTATATATTGTTTTTATGTTTTTTTGTGGAGAATTCTCGCTGTTTTCCGAGGATTGATAGGAAATAGTTGAGATCTACAATTGTTTCCTATCACAATCATTCGTTGTCCGTCGTGGACTGATGTTTACACCAATCGTCATGTTACTCGATATTGGTCATTAACCAACATCAATGCCAATCTTTGCCTACCGTATGATATTAGTTGTCAACTAACAATAACACTCATCACCTTCTACCAATCGACATCGACTATCAACTAATATTGACACTCGCCATTATGGATGACCTGATAATAAGCATGCGGGCTTCGAATTGTCCTATATGCAGGGAGAGTTTTAACTGATTATGTTCCATGAAAAGTTTTTGGATGGCATATTGGATAGAGATAAGATATTACCCAGAGATTATGTCATATGAGTGAGGACTTTAAGATTTGAGTTCTTGTTTCCTATAGGCGTAAGGCCCTATAGTCAATTACCCCTCTCGATAATAAAAGAACACTATCAATTAATGTTAGCTATTAAACATAAACTTAGTATCCAGCGTATAGTAGCAACTGGATTAGATATTTAAAATTTAAAATTTATCACTGCACACTTAAAGTGGATGCAGGGGGATTTATGATGGACCTGATTAAGATCCTATGGTTCAATCGTTTTGGATCATCATGATTCCTAGTCTTGTTAGTCAGACGAGGTAATCCACCCAACCTGACCGAATGATCCTTACTGATAGCCATGAGTTTATTCGTTCAAGGATGCCTTGTGGACTTGGGGTGAGTGTTTGTTTAAGAGACAAATTCAAGTTGACCTTAGCTTACAGAGGGCTTTGTGTCTTATTAATTATACCATATAATTCATTACTCAATGGTAGCTAGCCATTGGGGAACACCCGGACTTTTAGCCATAATTATAAGACAGTGGAGTTGTTCAACCATGCCACTAGGTCAGAGAGTCGCGATCATAATTATTTATCATATGGAACCATTTTGGCCAAGCCACTGGTTCTTTGTGGAGCCGTTTGACCACTGCATGAGCGAAAGTAAGTTTCCCCGCCACGCTTATCAGAAGCGGATGAGTACTTATTTGAGTTTAGAAATTATAACTATGCACTTGAGGCAACGATGACGACGAAATGACGAGGGATCAAATCACAAGCTCTCTCGCTCTCTCTCTCTCTCTCTCAATTTCTTTTAAATATCTTTTTTTTCTGTTTTCTCTTTTTTTAATACTAATAATAATAATAGTAAGAATGTTCTCTGTCAGACAGAAAATCGAGAGAGTAAGCTGCTATTTGCTGGGATGAGGTAGGTGGCAGCAGTTGAGTGTAGTGGGTATGTGGATTCGGCTGGGTAGTGGAGAAGGGTGAGGCAACAGGTAGGAGGTTTAGTAGAAGGGTGAGGTTGAGCTATCGTGTTGAATGAGGAGGAGAGTATATGCTGCTATAGTTGTTGGAACTTGGAATTAAGCTCGGTCGCTTGCTGCATGCGAATCCAGACAGCAGGAAAGTGAGTTGCTTGGGAGTTTGAATAGGTGGCTGCTGTTTTGAGTGTGAAGGATCGGCAGGACGTCTTAGTGGAAGGAGTTGGGTCTTGCAGGAAACAGAGGGTGTGTAGTAAGGAGATGTGTTCGATCCAGACAATAGTGCAGGAAACTGAGGCTGAGCTGATAGGGTATACATTTTTAGTTATGAAATATATATGAATATGTATATATGAATTAATTTAATTTAATGTAAGAATTAAAGAAATATAATTTAATCTCTCATTCATTTTTTTTTAAAAATTTATCGTGCATCTCAGTTTATGTGCTTGGCCTATATTTTCCTGCCGTCTTGAAATTCATATCGTCGCCTTTAAACCATGCTGATTTTGTATTTTCAGATTGTGGTCCACCCTAGACAATATTATAGTCATTTCTAGGTATTTTCAATGTTTTGGATGCAGCGACGAAGTCCGTTTTTGTGAATGGACGATGTTCAGGCAAAGTCGCTCAACATTCCGTCTGTAGTCCATTGATTTTAATCGCCTTCTCTAAGCTCCTTCATGAGAGTGACCTTCTTGAGTAGATTTTGTGTTTTAGACATATCGACACAATCCGTATTGGCGAGCATAAGTCGTTCAGGCATTTTTTTGTAGCATCGCGCTCACCAACCGTCGTGCTAGTCATCTTTTTCAATTGAATTGTGCACAAATGACTCTTCCTTGATAAATATGGTGTCCTGAAAACACCGATGCAGTCCATTTTGCATTTGGACCAAGTTTGACCTGATGTCTGACGGTTATCATTCGTGTCACATTAACTTGCTTGAATTGATTATGAACTATGCATGGAGGTCAACAAAGCATAATTCTAGTTTTGATTATTGTTCGTCGCCTTTCACTAATGCTAGGCATTTTTCGACTAACACCATCCAACATCTATAGTTAATTGTCGTTCAATGCTTGCCATCCTAGTTGATCACTTTTCCCTTCCATCAAGAGAGCAACTAAGTCAATAGGCCATCATCATGTGACTTCTGATATTCCTCACCCTCCCTCATCTAAACACCAGTAATTTCTCTTCGTCAACATCAGATGTTTGGCAAGCAATATTGCATGATGTCCACAATAGATGTTGTATGCTGAATGAAATTTGTAGTTTTTATGGAATATGATTCTAAAATTTCTTCAATTTCATTTTGTATATGTTTTCGTTCTTTATTTTCAATGAAAAATTTTTTGTATAGTTTTTTTTTTTTTTTCGAATTTATTTTAATTTTTTTACTTTTAATCATAATTTTGTATTTAAAAATAGAAAATATGTGGGGCTTATGCCGGTTCTTGTGACATAAAAACTACATCATTCTACACTTCAACTTATTGAATATAAGGTATAAGGTTTAACATTAGTTGGCTATGATGCACTGACACGGACACGGCGACATGACACGGGACACGACAATGTTTAAAAATATAGGACACGGGTGCGGCGTGGACACGACATAATAATTTTTTAATATAATATATAATAATTTTTAAAAATATAGGACACGGACACGGCGTGGACAGATGGCTCTTTTGAACCTTCACCTAATCCACCCCCGCTAGCAGCAGAGCTCATTTTGCTAACAAACCAATCATACATATGAATACATCAAATTAAATTGATATGAAGTGAAATCAAAATATCCCAATGATAAGACAACATGAATACAACAATATACCAGTCTGCCGGGAGTCCAAGGGGGTGCTGCCCCTTGGCGGGGTTCGACCTGCCCAGTCAGGTCTCGGGGTCAAGGGGCAGCGCCCCTACGGGGGTTTCCGAGGGCAGCGCCCCCGGAACAAAATTTTATTGTAAGAGTAATTTTGAAGTTATGCTTGTTTTTAAAGTTCGTAAGTTGTTTGTATGGGAAGATACCAAGTGGTACCGAGTATGTATCTAGCAGTACCGAGCATGTACATAGCAGTACCTGAGAATGTACCTAGCAGTACCGAGCATGTACCCAGCGGTACTGAAGTACTGAGCGGTACCGAGCATGTACCTAGCGGTACCGAGCATGTACCAAGCGGTACCGAGCATATATTGAGCGGTACCGAGCATGTACTGAGCGGTACCGAGCATGTACTGAGCGGTACCGAGCATGTATTGAGCGGTATCGAGCATATATTGAGCAATATCGAGCATGTACTGAGCGGTATCAAACATGTACTGAGTGGTACCGAGCATGTACCTAGCGGTACCGAGCATGTACCTAGCGATACCTCATTTAATAACCGGACACGCGTGTCCGATTTTAATTTTAATTTTTTAAATTGCGACACTCTAATGCCGTGTCTAACACGTGTCCATGCTGTGTCCGAGGCGTGTCCGTATCGACACATGTTCGACACTGCATACCCTCTTTAAGTGCCGTGTCGGTGCATCATAGTTAGCTGGACTGGCAGGCAGACTACAAAAATCATTTTGTTTGCATTCTTCTTCAACTTCACTTTATTTGTTTTAACTTTTGATTTCAACTCGTATGGACAGTAAGCATGCCCATTGAAACTTGAAAGTTTATGCATATTACCTGGAAATTTTTTGTTATAAGGATGGGAACATGCCATGACGTCATCCTTGGTAAAGATATTGAATGCGGGAAATAACCTTTTAG
Source organism: Dendrobium catenatum (assembly GCF_001605985.2). Classification (NCBI taxonomy): domain Eukaryota; kingdom Viridiplantae; phylum Streptophyta; class Magnoliopsida; order Asparagales; family Orchidaceae; genus Dendrobium; species Dendrobium catenatum. Next base: position 1,150,593 of record NW_021319809.1, on the reverse strand, counting down.
TTAGTGAATCTCAAGCCTCAAATTAGTTCTAAACCTAATTATCTCACTGCTGCCTTCTACTTGGTAATCTTCAAATGAAAAAAAAAAAAAAACGCTCACTTATTTCACTCTTTTGCTTGATGCATACAAAATTCAGCCTTTTGCGAAGAAGACAATCATAGTTACCCGTTTTAGTGACAGAATTTTAACATGAAGTGCTAAATATTGATCGCAGATACTATGTTCTTCTCAGTGTTCTTAAAGACAAAACTTGGCCCTCTGTTACTTTTTGGGAGCAGCATACGGTGTTTGAGTAGCTACCTCAATACAGCAAAGTTTGACTTAACAGACTTGACGTAAGTCATCAAATTTTAATACTCATCAATTACAAATCTATTGTTAAGGGTATATTTATGATTTTTTCTGTAACATTGATTTAGATTTTGTATTATCTCTAACACTCATCACTCGAGTCTTTATAATTTTGAATAGAAATTCTTCATCATCAACGTCATCATCATGATTAGCCTTCTCCTAATTATTTGGTGTCAGCTTTATAAGTCCTTATTCTACATTTGTTCATGCTGAGCACTGAATGAGCTATTAAACTTATTCTTCTCAAAAAAGTTTTCTTGCAACTTCTATCTTATGGGGATCATATTTTTCTTAATTCTTTGACTTTAATTTTAGCTGCTCGTTGCATTATTTGCCTATCTTATATGGGCATTAAATTTATTAGAGAAGGGCCAAAATGGTTCTGAACTTTTTTGAGGGACCAATTGATGTAGACACACAAGAAGAAACAGACACAATGGATAAAACTTAAAACAAACTTTATTAAAATAGAAACAGACAGCTAAGTCTTGACAAACACAACAAGAAATATTAGAAGAAATAAAGGAAAATAAAAAGACGTTATCCTCAGACAATCGTCAGAGCGGGTTCCTCACATGCATCGAATAGTAGATTAAATAAAAGAAGTGCATAAGACTAGCAAACCGATGGTCCACCACTGCAAGACTGTCCCAAATGCTTCCAAATCAACCAAGACACGACACCCTAAAGTTGCTTTATTGTTGAGAAGAAGTGATGAGGTCATCGACAGACATTTTAGGCAGGTTTATCGGCGAAGGAATCGTAGATCGACGACTACGATCGGGAGTTTATATTTTTGATGTTATCATGTTGTTTTATGTTATTTTATTTTGTGTATCTTTTATTTCATGTACTAGTGACATTTCGCCCTTATGTAGGCGTAGTGTTTATTGTAGCCCAAGGGGCATATGATTCTTTTTTTTCTTTTCATATTTTGAGACCTTTTATAAAGAGGTCTCTTCTTGATGTATGAGGTTAATGCTTGATTAATAAAAATTCTGAGATTTTGCCTTTGTCTTCTTGCTTGAGAGCTTGAGAGAAAGAGAGGAGGCCTTGGAGAGGCTCCACCCGAAGTACCCAACAGCCCACCACGGTGAGCTCTTGGTTTTATATTGTTTTGTTCGTTGTTTTCTCTTCCTCTCCACCCCCATTCCACTCACCCGACCACCCCTCCTCCCTCTCTAAATTTTTCCTGCAGCCGACCCTCCCAAAATCCCCCCTGAGCCACCGATTTCCCCTGCCTGAACCCGCCTTCCCCTTCCTCTGCCGCCAATCCCGAAATTCCTTGCACCCGCCCTCCTTGCCGCCTGCTGTGCCAGGCGCTGTGATAGGAAGTACTTGAGTTCTCAAGTATTCCTAACCAAATCAGTGAAAATACAACAGCAAACTGCTGTCCACAGCAGAAATCAGCAGGAAAAAACAGGGAAATCTGAGAGAAAACGCAAGAAATGACTTGTATTTCACTCGCAATGAAAGCAAAACAAAGAAAGATACAACGTTCTTCGATTCGAGAGGAAGAACAACTCTCCACAAGTCTCTAGCAAACCCTAGAGCCCAAGAACACCAAGAGATCTCAAACTTTTCATTCAAATTCAAGATGACGAGCCAATCCCCCCAAAACTCCTAATTATACAAATTAATCATAAAGGATCATAATGGACTTCCTAAAACAGCCTCCCATTCAAAAATTTTCCCTCCCCCATGCGTTTTAGCCGCTGTTTGGGCCCCCCGACTCGCGCTCCGCGCGTTTCGTCTGGTTCCGCCCGACGTTGGTTTGTCGGGTGTAGAACCGGACCGGTCCAACTGGGACCGGTCCAGGCGTAACATTACTCCCCTCCCAAAAACTCACCTTGTCCTCAAGGTGAAAGGAGGGGAATTGCTCTTTCACTCTTTCAAACGGCTCCCAAGTCGCGTCGAACTCAGGGAGGTCCTTCCATCGAATCAACACTTCCTTGTTGCCTTCTTGATCTGATCTTACCCCCATAAGCTCGAGGGGCTCCAATATCACTTCCCAATCCTCTGTCATTGTTGCTGGTAATGCGGCGCTAATTGCGTGCTCCCCGAGGGCTCTCCTCAGCTGTGACACATGGAACACCGGATGTATAGTAGCATAGGGAGGTAACTTCAGACGATACGCTACTGCTCCCACCCTCCCCAAGATCTCATACGGGCCAAAGTATCTCGGGGCCAGCTTCTCGTTCCTCCTGCTAGCCACTGATCTCTGTCTGTAGGGTCTTAGCTTTAAAAACACTTTTTCCCCCACTTCATATTGTATGTCTCTTCTATGGGTATCTGCTCGCTTCTTCATTATTTGTTGTGCCCTCTCCAGATGTTTCTTCAACTCTTCCAACACCTGGTCCCTCTCCTCTAAGTACTGTTCGACTGAAGAGACAGGTGTATGTCCCTTCCCATAATGTACTAAGTGTGGGGGGTCTCTTCCATAGAGCACCTTGAAAGGAGTCATCTGGGATGCCGAATGGTAAGAAGTGTTATACCAGTACTCCGCCCATGGCAACCATTTAGCCCATTTCCTGGGTGTTTCAGAGGCAAAACACCTCAAATAAGTCTCCAAACTCCGGTTGACCACTTCTGTTTGTCCATCTGTCTGTGGGTGGTACGCGGTGCTCCTCTTGAGAGTTGTGCCCTGCATTCTGAACAGTTCTCTCCAAAACTGACTGAGGAACACTTTGTCTCTGTCCGACACAATAGATTCTGGAATCCCGTGTAATCGAACCACTTCCCTGATAAATGCTGCCGCCACTGACACTGCGGTGTAAGGATGTCGTAGGAGGATAAAATGTGCGTATTTACTGAGTCGATCCACCACCAATCTATCATGATCATTGGATGCTTTCCCATCATTGGATAGCTAAAAAAGAAAAGAAAATAAAATAGAAAACAAAATATACTATTGTTCAAATAAAATAAAAAGTACATAAATTCTTGATAACATCACCAATTTGATCCCTCAACTCTTTAAAATGAGATTTTTTAGTCCTCATATCTAATGTTGGAGTTAATGATGTTAATGTTTAGGATATTTTGGTCATTTTTAATAATAATTTTAGTCATATTTTATAAAATATGATTGGTAAAAATATGTGTGACTAAGTTAAAAATAACATCTATTTGCATTAGATTTTTCTAAATCAATAAATATCATATTTTATAAAATATAACTAAAATTATTATTAATTTTTTATTAAAAAAATGTTTAATAATTTTTTTTTCTAGAAAAATTATTCTTAATTGAAAATTACAATTAATAAATGTTTAATTAAAAAATAACAAAAATACCATTAACTTCAATATTAGATGTCAGGATAGAAAATGTACTATTTTAAAGAGTTGAGATACCACCAGAGTTGGGGATTATTTTGGTCCCTCACAAAGAGTTGATGGTCCATTTTGGTTGTTTTCTCTTAAATTTATCTTATATTCAGCAAATGCCTCAATAAAAAAAAAAATTAAAATCAAAATCCAAGTTGTAGTGGGCATCAGCCTGTGTTCTTGCTGCTGGATCTGTTTTAGATAACTTCATTGAATTAGAAACTGTGTGAAGCTTTGCTTATTACAAACCAATAGTCAAGACACGTCCTTTGCTAAACTGAAGTAACCTTGATTTTTTCCCCTTAACTAGACAATATTAATATTTATTCCGTTATTGTAATTTTTATTTTAAGTCTTTGTTTTGAGGTCTTCCTCTGATAAAAAGAACTGGTTATTTGTTAAAGCATATTCATGGTAGTGTCATCATTAGCCTTATCTCAACTATTTACTGTCTCATTTATGAATCCTCACAATCCCTTCATCCCTGCTTACTGCTTCATTTAGTTGAGGTAAGGCTAATGATAAGGATGATGGAGATGCAGTATTATTATGGATAATTGGTGTTGGTTTGTTTTCCAAACAAGAGCTAGACTTCTAATACAATTATATTAAAATTATATTCTAAGTTTATTCTTGTAAATCGTGGTGTCCATATTTTCCTGGGTAGGTAAGTTTCTTTATGATTTGCCATAGTGATTATAGCAGTTGAAGTGGAAGGGAGCATTGCATTAATGTTGTAATAAAATTTCAGCATTTACACGATGATTGCAGAATTTAGTATGCTGAAGTAATGTAATAATAAAATTTTAGATAGGAAATCTTATTACAAAATTGTAAATATGTTTAATATCTTTAACTTTTCATTTCAGCGCAAAAGTGAGGTTTTTAGGTGGGATTTGTCTGATAACCAGTGAAACAATTGCCATTTGAAGAATGATTTTGATGTTTTGTCCCCTTTCTTGATACCGGGGGTTATGGAGATTTATATGTGATGCACAGAATGAACCATATAAATCAAATAGTATGGAAATTGATGAAACTTTTGGCCCAAACATGGAAGAATTATGGATTTGGGATTGTAGGTTTTTTTTTTCTATTATAATGGTTGTAAAAGCTAGATGTAAAATGCAAACATTGAGGGAAGCAAGCTCTATGCTTATACAGCAAACAGAACTACAACTTACGTTAGAAGAAATAGGAGTTAGGTCAGTCCACGATTCAGAATGGTAAAGAGCCCCGAATCTTAGAAGTGAAGAAGCTACATGAAATGTTGTTTCTTTAGTCCTTGTGGTTTTTCATAGCCAATACCAGATATAGACATCAGCAACTGTAGCCTTGTTGATGATCACCAACCAAACTAAGAAAATGATCAAAGCACAAGAAAGTGCAGAGAATGAAATTGAAATAATGTGATGGGGACATCGGAGCATGGAAAGTTTATCAGAGGCGTGGTCGCCGATCTACGGCCACGATCGCGTCAATATATTTTTAAGTCTTCATATGTATTTGTTTTTATTTATTTGTCTTTGTATTTGCTTTAGTTGTTTTCCCCTTTTTACCCCTCACTTAAGGTTGGTCATGTGTAAGCTCAAAGGGCGAAGTTGTCATTTATTTTTCGTCCATTGTATGAGGCTATATATAACCCTCATGTTCTTTTTTGAAGGTTAATGAATGAATGAATGATAAAAAAATTTCTGCATTGTGAGTTCTTGTGAGAGCTTGGGAGGAGTTAGAGAGAGATCCCTTGGAGATGTAATCATATCACCCACCAACCTTGGAAGCGTCCGGTTCCGTGCCTCTTTTCTTCCCCATTCTTTTCTTTTCTCCCATCCCTTCCCTACTAGCCGTCGGCCTGTTTCTCCACTCCAAAGACGCCAGCCACCCCTAGCAAACCCTCCCCACCGCCGACTACAAGATCCCCACCACCTCGCCAAGCCTCCTCCCATCTATTGCCCTCATTCCTCTCTTCGGCCTCCCCTTCTTCCCCACCTCCATACCACCAAAACCACCTAACCCTAACCCTAGCCACCGCCAACCACTTTCCCCTTCCCTCCCTCCACAATTAAGCACCATCCATACTTGCCTTTTACATAAGCCCCCTAATTTGGAAAGTCATAATTTCAGATTTCCAATCAAATTTGAAATTTGAAATACTTCCTACTTTAGAAAATTTATTTTAGGAAAGTCTTCAGATTAAATCCAAAACAATTTTTAATTGGATTGAATTTAAATTCCCCTCCCTAATTTGGGATTCCCAATCAATCAAGCATTAATAACCTTTCCCTAAACCCCCCCTTCCTTCACCATGTCGCCGGTCCTCCCTCTCTTCCCCTGTTAACCCGCCGTATAAAACAAAAGAGAGAAAACAAAAAAAAAAAAGCTTGCGCCTATAGGAAACCAGAACTCAGATCATAAAGTCCTCGCAAAATGAGGGCGAAATCTCTGGGTAGTGTCTTATCTACAAACCCATCTGCCTTCCAAAATTTACCTCGAAACTTAGTTCGTTAAAACTCCCTCGCCGAATAAGAAGAGCGAGCGGAGGCCGAGGCCGAATTTTCGGAGCCCACATCCCCCTTCCTCTCTCCACATTAATTCCCCCACCCAATCACCTCAATTAAGTAATTAACTCTCTCAATTAAGAAGCCCCTTCCTTCTTTTCCCAAGGTTTGAAATTCAAATTACAAACCGACAGCCATCCAAATCCAAAATTCTGAATTTAATTTCAGATTTTGTAAAATCCCTCTCTCCAACCCACCTCCCTCCCTCTTCTCCATTTAAATCCTTGAGAGAAACTTCTTTCTCTCAAGAGGAGTTCTTAAGAAAAACAAAGATCTTCGTCGCCAACACTTAACTCCTATGGAATCAATGAATGGCCGATCCCGATCTTGACTCCGGCTTTGTCTACAACGAGCAAGGACACGTCGATATTCTCCTAGCAACATTCTTCGACGTCAACCCTGAAATAGACACCACCGCCGAAGAATACTAGGATCGCATCATCTTCACTTTATCCTAAGCAATCGAAGAGCAACTTGCCAATGTTCAGTGGCAAATTACTTCCGGTCCTCGACAAGGGTGAACTTTTTCCCTCGTTCAAATTATTTTCTAATCCTCTACTCTTGTAGGTGGTGATTCAAACACGAGGATTCGTGCCAAGATCTCTGCCTTCACTTAGTAAATGTAGGATTTGAGTTTTGCTTTCTATGTTTCTAATCTCAATGTTAACTTAGGGATTTTATTGGATAAATACTTAATTTGCATTCTGTTGAAATTCTAAATTACTTTGGTGATTCTAGTTCCTAGCATGTGATTTGGCCTAAGTGTAGCCATCCCTCTTTAGTTTTTCTATTTTCGTTTAGTGACTAACGTTCATAATTATTAATTGCTCTTATTCGAAACATGCAAGTTCTTATCGCATTCATCTAAGCATGCTTAGTCCTGCATCATAACTAGTCTGAACTTGATTCCACCAATTCTTTAAGGTTCACTATTGAGAAGTTTATGACTTAACGTCCATGAGGAAGAATTTTGCTTTCATTTAACGACATTTAAGATATACCTCTATCTTATGTAGACGACCAAGAACTTGGTGATGCTCAATGCTGAACCATGCTTATATGCACCATTTGATCGATGTAAGTGCCATACTAATTGGCATCAATGAACCTTATAGTTGATAAAACTTTCCGCACTTTGGAGAGATTCTCTCCATAAACATGTGTGAGGGGAATGTAAATGCGGTGGCTGAACATAGCATATGTATAAATTAATGTATGATAAAAACAGACCATAGATTTTAAGAAGGTTTCAAGATTGATTGAACCCCCCCCCCCCCAAAAAAAGGGTTCAAGATTGATTTACCCCCCCCCCCCCCCCAAAAAAAAAAAGATTGATTGAAATTCAGACACAGACAATCTGAATCTATACATTGAAAATTCTCGTCAAATGTTCAAATTGCTGCAACTGAAATTTCATCACTCAAAAGATAAATAGTTAGATTTAAGGTCGGCTTTTGCTTGCTTTGTCTGCTGTATGTTTGGAGCTACGAATCATTTCGCCTCTTTGCACTGCCCACAATCTTTATCCTTTCCAACCACTGCTTAGATTAATGATGATTTCGCTCTCTTCTAGTAGGCTCCATCATCATTTTCCGTGGAAATGGTCTGCGTATAAAACCCTACAGTCCGGTTATCATGAACGCAGTCAACTTGGACCAAAGATCGCTCCTGTATTTACTAATGTTTAGGCCTTTTCCTGTATTAGTAAGTTCTTAATTGTCAAAATTTAGCTCATTTCAAAGACTTCCTATTGCATGCCATGGATTAAAATAACTGAGTGATATCTATTATTAGAAGGTAGTCTTTCATTTCTGTAAATTGTATGTAACATTGCTGAACACCTCTGGATTACAAGTCATAGATTGCTAATTATCTTGTAGAGAGGTGAACTCTCTTTTGATCTTCTGATAGTGTACTCAATACTAAACTATGCTTTTTCTTGCTAAAAATATTTATTCATTCTCACCTGTAGCTGTCCTCATACTTGGTACTCCAATGCTCGGAGAAAGAAGCGCAATGTATTTTTGCATGTAGGCCCCACAAATAGTGGTAAAACATATACTGCTTTAAAGCAACTAGAAGCAAGCTCTTCAGGTATCCTTTTTTACTTTTATATATGGTAAAATATTAGATAAGTTTTATTAAAGTTGCTACAAATTCTGAAAAATTATTCCCATTACGTCTGCAATTTTTTATCTTCTTCATTTACAAAGGTGTTTATTGTGGTCCATTGAGACTGCTTGCTTGGGAGGTTGCACAAAGACTGAACAAGGCAAATGTTCCCTGTAATTTGATCACTGGACAAGAAAGAGATGAAATTGATGGTGCTAAACATACTTCTCTAACTGTCGAGATAGCTGATGTGACTAGCGAATACCAGTGTGCTGTTATTGATGAAATACAGGTGTGCCCTTTGCTTTTTTATGTACACTATATTCTTTCAGAGTTGTAGCACCTAGAAAACATGGGCTTTAGAGAACATTGGTTAAAATAAACGCAGACTATGTAAATCTATTCATGTGAAAGCAGACATTAGAGATATCATATGTATGTTTCCAGAGGGGTGGATGTAGAACTTCTTAGAGATATCATATTCATAATTCAAAATGATGGCCTACAGTTCATGATGAAGACAATCTAACTACAATTTCAGGCAATTATAAAACTATACGGAGAGTTTTGTCTTTGAATAGAAAATCACTAAATAGAGCAGTGACACTTGAGCAGTATAAGTTCGTGCTATATTCCAGGGTTCATCTAAGCTGCTATTATGTCATGCTATACAAAATAATTGGTCCTTATCTTCTTGCATTTCAGGCAGAAAAATTCAATCATTATTCTTATTGGCAATAGGTCTAAAAATATTACTTGCAGTTATTCTTAATTCATAATCTATGAATGTGCATCATTTGATACCTCGTTGTTCATATTTTTTCTATTCAATGCCAATCAGGTTTCTTGGATTTTTTGGATCCATTTAATATAAATATGGATGCAGAGTTGATATTTTAGTTCTCCTTAAAGTATTAGTTTTGTGTTTAAGGTGATCATTTATATAATGTATTTAATGTGGTATTGTTGTTTGCTACTGTGGCATTGCATCTTGAACTTATAAAGTTTTTTGATATGGAAGTGTGGGGAGGGATAGGGATAGGGAGGGCTTCTTCTTATTCCAGTTTGTTGGAAGGTTTGCTTTAGGATGATTTATGCTGTTGGAAGCCACGAAATCTCAAGTGAAGGAGGTACTTTGTTTACTCCCTTATTATACTTAAGGTGTCCTTTACAACTAAGATAAAAATATGTTATATTGCTGTTAGTATTTAGAATATTTCTTTTTTAAACAGTCTATATACTGTACTTTTGGTGTAAGTTATTTCTTTTTAGTAATTCAATTGCCTATTTTACTGAGGTAGCTATTTGCATTGTTACACTGATGCAAGTCTCGCACTCAAAATTTCGCATTTTTCTCTTTTGATCTTTTTTTGTGGTTTCATAGATGGTAGGATGTAAATCAAGGGGATTTGCATTTACACGTGCATTATTAGGGATTGCTTCTGATGAGCTTCATGTTTGTGGAGATCCAGCAGCGGTTCCACTGATTCAGAGAATACTTGAAGTAACTGGCGATGTGGTCAAGGTTTTTCTCTTGATTTACTTCTCTTTGTTAGAAACTCTTTTTGTTTTTCTAACTAAAGCTTTTTTGCCCCTAAAACGTCCTTGTGCTTAAGAACATCTCAATTTGTCTGTTTGGTCATTATTTCTGTTGTATTTTAACTTGTCCTATAAAAATCGTGTTGAAGTTGCCTTTTCCTGGAAACCCCTTCTTTGTAATCGAATGACAAATTTTCTTCTGCTCCTTAGTGGTGCCTTGTAATAAATAACATCTTTTGGCTTTCCGGCATTATGTGCAGGCTTGTTAATATTATTTATTTGCCACCATACCCTGTATATCCTTTTACTAAAACCATCATGATTCATGATTGCATAAGATAGAAATTACATCGAGTGCTGATAGGAATAATTATTATTGGTGAATGGTATTCTTCAATATTTTCCTGATTGTTCCATTCCAATGCCCTTGGACCATAAAACATTTTTTTTTTCATCTGCACTTGACTTACCTCATGATTTTATTATATCCTAATTTTAAACATTAATAATTTCTTGCTCTATTTTTTTCCTAGACCAATGATTCTAGTCTCAAATTTATGATAAAGTATAAGAGATCTTGACTGTTGACATTCTAGATAATTCTGCGGGGAGGTTAATCACACAACCTTGCTTGCTAGAGCTGTCAGCATCATGGACAGGATATGATCTCTTTGTTGATTCTAACCTTTTGCAACTTGTAATTTGACCTGTACTCAAAATCCAGGCCTGACGTACAGGTTGCATATAGTCCCAAATAGTTTTCTAGTATGTTATCTTCTCAAAGTATTATTGATATTTCCTGTACATTTTCCTTATAGCTCTGTCAGCCTTGTTATGTATTATCTAGGATGATCTCTTTCCATAAGATAATTTATCTTCTCTTTAAATTGCTGGCTCACCTTTCTATTTAGCTATTCTATTTTAATCTACTCCTTTTTTCATCTCGTGTCAGTTTTTCCAATCTATAAAAGACAATACTGGAGTTAGTTATTGATATTACAAATTGAAGGCCAGCTAACTTTGCATTGATTTTCCCGTCAAATTGAAGATCTGGCACCTATCATACAATGACCTGCACCACTTGGATACTTGAATCATATGTTTATCAAGTTTTTAAAAAGCATTTAAGCATGTTTTGCTCTATGGTATGGCATGTTTATGATAAAACACCGCCTTCCATTGGCCAATTGAACATGTACTTGTCAACTTAAATAATTTTTCTAGAAAAGGATCAAAATGATCCCTTAACTCTTTGGGATGGACCAAAATGATCCTCAACTATTTTGAGGGATCAATTTGGTCCCTCAACTCTTTAAAATGGGACCATTTTTATCTTAATATCCAAACTAATAGATGTTATACTTAATGATGTTAAAAATAGGGATGTTTTAATAATTTTTTAATTAAATTATTTATTATATATAATTTTAAAGTAATAATAAATTTTCAAAAAAACTGTTAATTGTTTGTTTGATAAAAGAAATTAATAATATTTTTAGTTATAATTTAAAATTTTTTAATCTTATGTTAATTATCTATTATAAATTTTAATATTTGAATAATTATCTAATTATTATTTAGAATAATAATTATTTAATTATCTAATTAATTTTAAATTTATTAATTTATATTAATTAAATTACATAAATTAATTCCATATTAATTATAGACGATTTGAATCGGACATAGTGATGTAGCTCCTCTTTCTACTCTTTCGCGAAGGGAGGTCGCTCGCTGCGAAGGTAACTATCGTTCTCCCAAGGGTTTGGTTGCTAGGGGATCTGCTGGAGGGTTTTCACGTACTTCATTGATGTTGGATCGGACATAGCAACGTTAGTTAGTGTTTTGAATGAGTTGCTGAAGCCTTCTTTTCCTCCTCCATTGATGTTCCTTCCTATCGAATCGGAAGTCACGAAAGTTAACCGTTCTTCCTTTGGTTGCTGGGGTTTGACGCTCGTTGCTGGAGGGTTCGAGGAATGAATTCTATTTCGAGGCTATAATATTTTTTTTCTCCAATCATACCCTTGCGACATCGTTCTATCATCCAAATTTTTCGTGTTTTTTAACAACAAGACTAAAATTGTTCCATTTTAAAGAGTTGAGGGACCAAATAGGTCCCTCAAAATCGTTGGGGATTGGTCTCTCCCAAAGAGTTGAGGGACCAAATTTTGCTCATAATTTTTCATGCCAACTACAAAAACAAATCGGTTCATTTCATTAGTTTCCGCACCTTCCCTCACATTTTAACTTCTTATAAGTTTTCGTATCTAGTTTAAATCAAAATCTCGGTGGTGTTTTTTGTTTTCTTTATTTGATTTTGGTGTGGTTTGCATTGTTTTAGCATTAAGAATCATATCAAACTATTAGTTGTGGGAATGCGGATATTATTGATTATATAGGGCTGCTATAATGGTCTTATGTTTCAATTTTTATGAATAAGATCCCCGCTTAGAATTCTGATAGGAAACATTTATCGAAATTAAAATAAACTAGGCTGAATTTGAATTTCAGTAAAGTGTGAAATCAGAAATAAGAAGAACGTAGGGGAAACACAAGCGAGAAATGGTTATATCGATAGTAGATGGAAGAAAACACACAAGATACAATGGTTCCTCAATTGTAGAGGATCTGGATCTCCCAATCTCTAGCCGATGGCTAGAGCCCAAAACATCCTAGGATACTCTTAAATTCAGCAAACAAGACCTCCCCTAACCCTAGGAAAAACACCATACTTAAAACATACAAAAATATCTCCAAATGCCCAAATCGCCTTTTGCGTTTGAATTCTTTCCCTCCTAGCAGCCGTCCCCCTTGATTGGCGGAAGCCATTCCGCCTAAAAAAGGAAGAATTTCCACCTTAAATAGGCGGAAGCCTGTCCGCCTAGATAGGCGGGGATATATTCCACCTCCAACTGGTCCAGGTTAGACCAGCTGGACCGGTCTAACAAATTCTTTCATTAAGTGCTGGTCCGAAATTTTTTGGTTATTATCTGATGATGATATGTATCATTGATTTATGAGTAGATTGTAGCTTATAATATCCTCATGTTTATAAATTGTTTAAGTTGTTCCTGGAAGTTGGTCTCATTGCCATTTGACTTTCCACCTGTAAATTTTTAATTGAAGAAATGTCAAAAATCTCTTGTTGTTTTCAAGGATTAGAGCATCTCAACTACTTCTGCTTGTTTTTCCTTCAGGTTCAGTACTATCATAGACTTTCCCCTCTGATTCCTTTAAATCATCCACTTGGATCCTCTTCCAACATAAAAACTGGAGACTGTATAGTGACTTTCTCACGACGCGAGATATTTAAGTTGAAGGTCAGACTTTAATTTCGTGATGTGCAATTTCTAGTAATATTTTAGTAGTTTCTCTTCAAGTACTAGGAATTTTACTTTAGTATATCATTACTTATTGACAAAGTGCTTTCTCCACTTACTAAACTCTGGGTGGATTTAAGTATGCCATGCTTGCTAAAAAAACACAGATTGTTGGTCTTCTAGTCAAATTGAAAATGTGCTTTTTCCACTTGTTTTAACTCTTTAGTACAAATTGCAGAAAAGTCCTCATATCTACCATAAAGATCTAAGCTACTTGTTGTCTTTTCATTGGTTTAATTTATGCTTGGCTCTCCTTTTGGGCTAATTGGTGAACTTTAATATCAATGCCACCCCTTGAATAATAGGGTGAATGGAGGAGAAGAGCGTGACTAGTTACCACTCCTACCACTCACGCAGCCCCTGGGTATATTTGATTAATCTAGAGTGAGATAGAGTGTGTTTTGAGGGTATATGGTAGAGGGAGCTTGTGTGTGCGTTGGGTGGGGGGGGGGGGGGGGGGTTCCTCTCACTTCCCCACCCCGGGATTTATTTATAATTTTTTGAGAGTGACATGACCAGTAGATAAGAGGAAGACCAAGGGTGAATTTGGAGTGGTTTGAATGGACGGCCGATGTTGAATCCCGAAAAAAGAGAGAGAGAGAGAGAGAGAGAGAGAGAGAGAGAGAGAGAGAGAGAGAGCTAATGATTGGTGATTGGTATGGCGACCCCAAGTAGTTGGGATAAGACTAATGATTATGATGTGAGTCTTGTGAGTGTGAGAGAGAACATAGATGCTGACAAAGCCTGTTGCATATTTTAGAAGAAATAGGTAATTAATTGTTGAATTAGAAAGGTTACTTTATCTCACCACATTTGGTAGATTGAAAGGACCTAGTTGTTTATTTGTAGAAAAAAGAAAAAGGGAATCAATTGTCTGATTTTGGAACAACCAGCATTCATCCACACTTTGCCTAACGCAGCAGCTACCTTTTTTATTGTTTACTTTACTCTTTTATTGGAAATCGTGAGATGATAGTTTTTGGTGTAGTATATATTTATTATTCTATTAAAAAAATAATATTAATTATCTGTCTCCTAGTTTTCATGGCTTCTTAGTCATCGTTATCTTGAATGTTTTCTCAGTAGAATAACATGTTTGATATTTTTGTCATTTACTTCTCCAAAGTGCTGTGATTTTGATGTCATTTTTATCTTAGAGTTCTGAGTCATGTTGCTAGACAACATTTCAAACATATAGATTACAACAAATGGAATGAAAACAAAAATAAAAAGCTCCACACAGACCACGATCACCCCATATTCCTTTATCTTAGATGAGATTCACCCATTCCTGTGTTCTCTTTTACTATAATTGATTCTTCCTCTGCTCTCAATAAGCTTGATATGTATCGACCACATCAAGTTTCTTGTCCCATCACCAGTCTCTATGTGATGAGGACAACAGAGATCAGCGGCTACGATCTGGAGCTTATTTTTTTTGATGTGTTTTATGTACCAGTTTATTTTATATTTCTATTTTTTTCATTTTACCCCTAGGGGTGGTCATGTGGTGTTGTAGCCCGAAGGGCATTTTAGTCATTGCTTCTTTTCTTTTCATGAGGCCTATTTATAGGCTTGTTCTCTTGTATTATGATTTAATGATGAATATGAATAAAAATTTCAGTTTTCTTGTTCTTGATATCTTTGTAAGTTCTTGAGAGGAGAAACCTTAGGAGAGGGCCACGCATCACCCGTGAGCCGCCGGTGGATTCCGAGACTCGCGGTTAGTACTCGTAGTATTTTTTTATTGTCTCTTCCTTTCCCCTACATCTGATCACCTCTTCTTCTCCAAGCACCCGCCGACCACTTCAAGTCCCCAAGCTGCCGGTCAACCTTAACAAGATTCCTTCCACTTAACCCACACCCCTTCCTCCTTAGCCAAACACCACCTAAACCCCAAACCCTAACCGCCGGCCTTCCCTTCCCATGGATCCAAAATTGATTGTCTTGCCTCTTTCCAAAAGTGGAGCATGAAGATTAGGAGGGAGATCCAACTCAAAATATGATTTCAAATTCAGATTTTGAATTATTTCCTAAATTGATATAATCCATATTAGGAAAGTGCTCAATTTGTGGATCTAAGTTACCTAGCCCAAGCCCTTGGCCCCCAGCTTGAAGCCTCCACCCGCCGGCCCCTTGCTCCACCATCTAAAGCCGCCGAGCACATCCTTCTCCCTCACAATAGCCGCCGACCACATAATTCCCTCCAAACTTTTAAATTTGAATCCACATTAAATGTTTTCTTAATTTAGCCCCACTAATTTAGGACGAGAATTAAATTCAAATTCAAAATATTTGAATTTCAAAACTCTTCTTAAATTCTCCTCCTTTAATTTAGGAAAACCCCCCAATTAACTTAAATATGAAATTAATTTCAGATTTAAGTATTCAATCCCCTTAATTGCTTGGGCGGCCTTAATGCCTAACCTCTTTCTCTCCTCTCTCCTTGGCCGGCCCCTTCCCCCCCCCCTCTAATTAATTATGTCCCATAAATTAAGGATCTAATTAATTCAATCCCATCCCCCCTTTCACTCCTAATTCCCACTCGTTTCAAATTCAAATTTCAAGGAAATTACTCTCTAATTACTCACTATATCTGAAATTATTTTCAGATTTAACCCTTTTCCCTTCTTCTCCTTTGCTTGGCTGAACCTACTCGATCCCTTCCCCCTCTCACTCTCTACTCTCTCTTAGACAATCATGCATGTCCAACCTGGATGTTGATCATGGGTTTGTAGAGGATTCTCTGGACCGGACCGACATTCTCCGATCTTCATTCTTCGATTTCAATTTGGACGTCGACGACTCCGTGGAAAGCTACATTGAACGCATCATCTTCACGTTGGCACTGTCAATTGAGGAACACCTCCCAACCGGATCGTGGATGATCGTGGGATGTCAACCAATCCATCCGTCGCCGGCTAGCTTCGGTGAACTCTTTCCCTCACTCTTTATTTTCCTCGTTACTTTCAATTGTGGAATTTAATTGATTCACTGAGATCGTGTTAGTCCTCCGCTAAAGCCTAGTAAATTAGAGAGTTGTGTGAAGGATCCTTCATAGTATTAATCTCATTGTTAGTCTATGGATTTCTTGTTGAAACTTTCCATGTATGCAATATTAGACTAATTAATTGTTTTACGATCTTAACTCCTACACATGTGATTTAGCTTAAGCTTATGTCACCGCTCTTTGTGCTTTATGTTGTCGTTCAAAATCACTATAAAGATATAATTATTGTGTTCTAAATATTAAGCGTGCAAATTCCTTAATCTAATCATCCTTGCATGTTATGTTCCACATCACTATGCCATGGTGAGATCCCCTACACAATTGTGTTTTCAACTCTATCAATCAAGCCTAAACCATTGTTTTTCTCTTACATGTCATCTTTATGAGCTTCGTCGTAGCTTTACTATCTGGCATCTGCGCATGCAACCATTCTATGGAGGATGCTAGCATTGGTTATGCATTTTTGAATGCTTCTGTCTACTTCGTTGAGCCTTTGTTTTGACCCTACCGTTATCTCTCAGCTCTGTCTTTGAGTAGATCCACATTCGTATTAGCATCCTCTTCAGCTCCCTTTCTGGCGTTCAAAATTGAGAGGCACAATTGCTAATCTAGATTCAAAGGGTCAAGTTGTGGAGCATTGTTGCATCCAATTGTCGAGTTGCATGGAAGACAAGGTATAAGAGTAAACCATCAAATCTAAAGTATTAAGAGAAGATTTGATTTATCGAGAAATTTTATTAATTGCATAATGATAAATATCTTAGAAGTAGCCCATTTCCAAATTAAATTGTGTATTACAAACTTAATGAGACCTCTTAACTTTTATGATAGAGATATGGATGCTGGTAGAATTTCTATTTGTAGCATGCCAATGAATTTTATTGAAGTTTCTCTCTGTATTTTTTTTGGTGATGTGGCTTTTGATTTATTTATTTTTGTGAGCATCTCTATGATCATTACAAAAATAATGGCTTAATGTTGATCTTTATTGTAACCAATATTGTGATTGGAGAGCTATTTAACCATTTCAACTCTACTTCTAAGGCTAGTCTCGTTTTCATTTGATATCTTTATTGATTTCATTATACAATTTTAAACACAATAATGCTCACCAAATTAGTTCTCGTGCTTGATCATGTCTTTTTAAATTCAATAAAGACAATACAAGCATATGGGCTCCGAAAATTCGTACTCCGGCTCTATTGTGAGAGTTAGATGGTATTTTGGGTCAAATTTTTAAAAGACAAATTATATTGAAGATAAGATACTACTCTGAGATTTGCTCTGATTTTGTAATGACTTTATGATTTGCTTTAATGTTTCCTATAAGCATAAACTTCTATTTTTAGTTATCCCTCTTGGTAAAGAAAGAGAATTTATGATTAAGACTAGTTGTTAGAAGCTAAATACTTAGTGTATAGTAGTAGCAATTTGATTTAAAATTGAGAAATTTGCTTTATTTGACTTAAGGATCTAGATTCCATGGTTGACAAGCATAATCAAGATTTCATGGTTATATAATATTAAGTTATCATGGATTCTGGCATAATTACTTATGGGAGGTAGCCCTCCTAATATGATTGAAGGATTATTGTTGATAGCAATGAGTAGTATCGTCCAATGGAATCTTGTAGACATGGAGTCGTGTTTGTATAAAGAGGATAAATTTAAGTGGATCTTAGTTAATATAGAGCCTTGTGCTCAATTAAGTACACCTTATGATTCATTACTTGCATGATTTTTAGTCATTGGAGAACTTGTGGGTTTTGGTCATGATCGTAATTAAATGGTGTCATTTTGTTACGAAGCCACTCGATCAAAGGGATTTGATCATAACCATTTACATGTGGTATTATTTAATGATAAAACCATCAATTAGAGAACACATGTTGCTTTTTTATTGACAAGAGGTCATTTAAAAATGAATCATACTGATTTACTTGATAAAAGATATGTTCTTTATGAGTTGAGGTTATTCTCAAATTTATTATTCTTGATAAACGGTTATGGTGGATTGCTGTATTTTACTTCTAGTTATAAACAGTAGATTGTCTTTTTTTTTTAAATTTTTTTTGACACATGTTGAATATTTTAAATTTCATCAGAGTTTAAGCATTGAATAATTAACTTTAAAATTTGGGGAGTAGTTTGAATCGAAGTTCCCATTTGGTTGATATTTTTTGTCAACGCGGTCATATCAGGTATTCAAATATTCTATTTTTATTATTTTGGTCTTGTCAACCACGCTTGCTTTCTAACAAAGGATTGTATTCAAGTGTTAACTTTATGAGTTACCATATGAATGGTGAACTCTAGGGTTTGCATTTTTATAATGAATTTTCTTAGTAAATGACATTAAATGCCTAATGTGAATGTAAAACTAAGCATCTCTATGGATTTTACAATTGTTTTTTTATTCATGGGAGTAAGATTCATGGTGAGCCATTTATAACTTGTAATTTTGGCTTCTTTCTTGAAATTCAAGTCTTGTTGACTCTAGTTTGTGCAGGGAGTGATATTGAACTTGAAATGTGAGGATTACGATTCTCCCCTATAAGCAGAGTAACCCACTTATGAGCGTAATTATCAATTAGTGAATTTAATTTTGAAGTTCCAAGAGAAGTGCTGTGGAGATTTCTAAAGAATAAAGAGATTAATAATGCTTATATTCAAGTCATTAGGGATATGTATGCTGGAGCTGTTATTTGTGTTCAAACACAAGGTGGTTTGACCAAGTATTTTCCAATTTCAGTTGGATTACATCAAGGATCATCCTTAAACTCATATCTTTTTGCTTTAGTCATGGATGTCTTACTAGAGATTTGCAAGAGGATGTTCCATGGTGTATGCTTTTTGCTGATGATATTCTTCTTGTTGATAAGACTAAAAAGAGAGTTAAAGATAAACTTGAATTATGGAGGTCAACCTTAGAGTCTAAAGGTTTTCGTTTGAGTAGATCTAAAACTGAATACATGGAGTATAATTTTAGTAGTAATAGATCTAGTGGGGGGTTTGTGACTTTGAGCGATCAAGTCATTGATAAGAGTGCACATTTTAGATATCTTGGGTTTATTGTTCAAAGTGATGGTGAAATAGATGAGGATATTATTAGTAGAATTCAAATTGGCTGAATGAAGTGGAGGAATGCATCAGGCTCTTTGTGTGATAGAAAAGTACCACTCAAACTTAGGGGAAAATTCTATAAGATGGTGGTTAGACCTATAATGTTTTATGGCGCAGAATGTTGGCCATTAAAATATAAGCATAATATTAAGTTAAGTGTTGTAGAGATGAGGATGCTCAGATGGATGAGTGGCTTTACTTTTAGAAATAGGATATGAAATGAGCATATACATGAAAATGTTGGAGTAGCTCCAATGACAGATAAGATTAGAGAGAGTTTCCTTAGATAGTTTGGTCACATAAAATGGCGGCCTTCTAATGACCCGATTAGAAGAGTATATTTATTAGATTTAACCTATGTTACGAAAGGTAGAGGTAGACCTAAAAATACTTGATTAGAAAATATTATAAATGATATTTCTTTATTAGATCTAAATGAGAATTTGACTCTTAACCGGACACAATAGAGAAAAAGGATTCATGTGGCCGACCCCACGTAGTGGGATAAAGGCTTGTTGTTGTTGTAGTGAATTTAATTTTAAAAGGAGTTTATAAGGTTTTAAAGTAATTGCATGCTTTACGGGAAATTGTAAGCTTCTTGTGGGCTCCGAAAATTCGGCTCTGTCCTCCCCGCCGCGCTTTTTCTTTTTATTTGAGCGAGGGGGAGTTTTAACGGAATTAAGTTCCGGGGTAAATTTTGCAAGGCAGATGGGTTTGTAGATAAGACACTACCCAGAGATTTCGCCCTCATTTTGTGAGGACTTTATGATATGAGTTCTGGTTTCCTATAGGTGCAAGCCCCTATAGTTAATTACCTCTCTTGATCACGAGAGAGAACTTTCGATTAAGGCTAGTCGTCAATCAGATACGTAGAGAATACGTGTTATCTGGCATATAGTAGCAATATGAATTTGGATTTGGAATTGGATTTGGATTTGGGAATTTGGAAAGATTTGAAAAGTTTGATATTTAAAATATATATATATATATATATTGCAAGGATATGTATAAAAAGAGTGATCAATGTATGTCAGAAGGATAGGATAATAATGTCATGTCTCAGCAATCCATGTTAGACAACATAGCATGAAATTGCATGAATCATGAGTAGTGTGAATACTCTGCACTGTTGGCTTTTAGAGTTGTTTGTAGCTCAAGTGATTATATGTTCAATGTTATTTGAAAAAAAGTATCCTTTAGAATGTGGTACAATTAAATCTAATTAGCCAAATGTTAAGTAATTCCACTAAGGTGATTATCATAGAAGAATTAGAAGAACATAAAATAGATGGTATTCGAAGAGACTAAGGATAGTTAAAATTTACAAAAGATTGTTAGGGAAACAAATATACAACAACAACAATAACATCAAGCCTTTATCCCACTACGTGGGGTAAAACTACAAATTTTTAGATAATCAATAAACGAATATGAAAACAAATATACATTAAAATAAAATAAAATAAGATACACTATTAGAACAATTAAATGACTGCAATGAAACTATATATATAGATATATATAAATTGCAGTTCGAATCCCTTTTTCCTCTCTCTTACTCTATGTTTCTCTCTGTCTTTATTTCCCATTCTCCATCTCTTTAGCGCTCTCTCTCTCCCTCTCTTTCTCTCTCTATCTCTCCCTCTCTTTCTCTCTATTTCTCCATCTCTCTTTCTCTATCTCTCTCCCTCTCCTTTTATCTCTCTATCTCTCACTCACTTTCTCCCTCTTCCTTTTTTATTTCTTCCTCTCTCTTTCTCTCCATCTCTCACACACTCTCTCTACCTCTCTTTCCCTCTTTCTCTCTCTAAAAAGAGATAAAACAAACAAAAAAGGAAAAAAGAAGAAAAAAGGAAAAAAAAAAGAAAAAAAACTTGTGAAATCGACCTCGTCAACTCACTGTGCGCTCGTTGTCATTGCCTCATGTGCGAAGATATAAGCTCACAAAACTGTAAAAATCCAAATTGTGATGCATGTAGCGTGACGTGTGGAACCCGTTGATGCTTTTCTTATTGCAACGGAGGAAACTCATAGGCGACGCTCGAGACACATCAAGTAAACCCTGCATGCACTTTTATGAGGACTACTGAGAAATTCAATTTTTTTGTACTCGTGCACGTTGTTCTAGCATAACGCAAAAATATTGCAAACGTCAAACATATACACTGATGCAGGACAAATGCAAAAATGATTGGAATACGAATTTTGCACGTTTTAAATTTAGAGAATAATAATAAGCAAAACTTTTATTAATTTTAAACAATAAGACAAAACCATAAGACTATAAACAAGCTTACTAAGTATGGGCTGAACCTTCTGAGGGACTGGTTCGTCAGACTTAGTGGAAGTCTCACGACCGACTAAGGCGTAGAGGGGTGCGCTTTGGGCTATTTCAGAATCCAGAACCATGATGGTTATCAAGTTCAGTCCCTTCTTTGATTTGACCGGGTTGGATTTAGGATCATCCGTAACCCGAGACTGTGATGATAAAAGCTTGATATTTTTGCCCTCATGTTCAAACATGCAGGTATTTGAACGCCCATAGATGTGGACATCATTGTCAAATAGCCAGAGACGACCTAGAATGATTTGTCCAACATTCACAATCAACACATAACACCAAACATTCTCCTTATAGTCAACGAAGGAGATATGTATGAAGCTTCATTCATTTACCTCCAAGGCAGTGGTGTTGACCCAAGCTACCTTATAGAGGTTGGGTTGAGGAACGACAGACAGGCCAAGTTTTGGACACCATGCTGGAGGAGACAACATTGATGCAGCTGCCACTATTTACGACGACTTTACAGTTTTTATCCTTGATTTTGGTGGTGTGAAAGATCGTAGTCCTACGCCAGTCGTCGGTGGAAACGGGTTGTGATAGTGCACATCTCAGAATGCAGGTGGGAGAAGTGTCAACTTTCTGAATGTGCTGCTGGATGACAGGAGTGTCGTCATCCTCCTCAAAGAATTCACCATCGCCTTCCACTTGGTGAATCTGGTCGACTTCGGGATCAAATTCTTCTTCAGTGATCTCTTCGATAATCTTGACTTTGTAGGGACTAGAACACTGAGAAGTGATATGCCCATACCCCTGGCATCTAAAGGACTTGGTCTCGGGGTTGGACCGAGGGGTATATGGAGTGAGAGGCTTACTTCTAACATCAGGATGGGGGGATCAGACGAGGATCGGGTAGTGCTCCCACCTCCCTGGGATCGGCTAGACAGTGGAGGTGTGAGGAGTGAATCAAACACATTGGATCAAATGAACTACAAGGACCAAAATTGAACATTAGCACTGGACTAAAACAAAACTTATAGGGGACTCGCAATAAACTTTAAAGCTTGCTTGCGAGCATATAACCTCTTCACTATTATTAAGAACTCTCCCAAACACTTACAAACTTTAAGAATACGCTATGCCAATTGAACTCAGAATGAAAAAGAACTTGAGTGAGATCATATTTATCGATAGAGGAATGAATCCCTATGGGGCCCACCTGAGTAAATGCAAGTTACATGCACGCAAGAGAATCCAACTCGTGGCATTCACAAATAAATCCATAATATAAGCACACGCGGATTAAACCCGGCCAATAATAAACTCAAAATACAAAATCACATACGTGTTTTTAAGATGTTGCATTCATGTGAACTGCTACTACATCAGACCCATACATATCTCAAATAATCACATTCGCATGAATGGTTTTCAAACAAAATAGAATTGTCCAACCTACTACACAGGTGTGCGCTTATGTTGTTCAAAGCTCACAACACTTTTTTTTTTCTAACGTCTATTTGTTTTCTTTTAAAACTTTTTTTTTTTATGTTTTGTCTCTTACAAGCCCTTTCACTTTTTTTTTTTTCTTAACTTCAGAAAAAAATAGAAAAAGAAGGAAAACACCTATGTTCTGTAGTCTATGGGTCATTACCGCCAGAAACACGAACCAAGCAGGTACTTTTTTTGTTTGTTTTGTTTTGAAGGAAATTGTTTATCGAAACAAACAACAATTTTTTTTAAGGAAGTTAAATTCCATAGTACTGACACCAAATTCTGCGCTTTTAAGAAAGTTTATTTCCCTCGTAGTAGCGTGAAAGCTGTCTTCAGTGTTTGATCCTTCCATCCAAAATATTCTCATAACTAATAGAAAAAATGCAACAGTCAATAGTCAAAGGGAAAGGATGCGGCACATTCCTTTTTCTTCATAATAAAAAAAGAGTAAAATATTCAGTTCTATTTCATCTTTGATTAAAATGCTTATTGCAAGTTGCAGCTCTATAAAATATGTTCCTACTTACTAGTCAATAAGATAAAAAATATTGAAATTCTTTGAAAATTCATGTTTAATTCCTGCTATGCAACTATTATTCTTTTTTACTGAATCACTAGAACCGTATGTTTTTTAGTTTCTTATTTTAGTAATGGTTTGACTCATTATAAGTTATGCCATGCCCCCTAATTAATCATAAGGCAAGATACGAGTTCTGATAAATTATAAAAATTAAGGCAATTGAAAATTGTTATGATTCCCACTTTTACTATTATAATTTGGTTTATCTTATGTCATGCTAATTAACCTTATGGTACCCTTATTCCTGTTCATGGATACATTTATGGTATCTTGTTTTGAATTGGAACTTTTGCCAGCTAAATCTAATTGTTTACATTATAAAGTTCAATATATGTGGAGCCAGTTTTATAGTATTATTTTCTTTACTTTTTTTTTTTTTTGTACTGGATTTACTCATTGCACCCTGAGATGGATGACGTATTCTCTGTTCTTGCTTACTAAATATGTCATCTTAATTTTTTATGCTTTATTGCTTGTTGTATAGGTGATTGTAGAAACCCTCATTTCAATTGTCACTTATACGTGACCTATTCTCTGCTGTTGCTAAATTGTCATTCTATTTATGATCTCTATATTCTTTGCTTTGTCAGCCTTGCTGCACTTTTCAATTCAATTCTTTGTTGTTAGCTGTCTTTTGCTTTCATAACCATCTTTTTCTATTTGCTTTCTCTAGAGAAGTACTGCTTAATATAAATTCTATGCTTATCGAGATATATCACCTGCTGGCTAAATGAATTTGCTTTTCTAAGCTTGCAGGCTACAATGTTTAACGATGAAAGCAGTGAGTTCGATGTTCTAGTAGCCAGTGATGCTATTGGAATGGGCCTTAATCTGAATATTTCTAGGATTATCTTTTCTACGCTAAAAAAATTTGATGGTGTTTCTACCCGAGAACTCACGATACCGGAGATCAAGCAGATTGCGGGTATGTTGTTCTTAATTTTACAAACAAATTTTGTAAATTTTTGTTGTATTTTTCATGATTATATTTTTTAAAAATGCTGCACTTCACTAGGAGTTTATTTTGATAGGACATTTAGTAATAGTGATTTTTTTAGGTGCAAATCAATTATTGTGATGTGAAGCAAATTTCTTTGGTATGTCATTGTGGGCTCCAAAAATTCGGCCCCGGCCTCCCCGCCGCGCAGCTTGATTGCATTTACTTAGGCGAGAGGAGTTTTAACGGAATAAGTTCCGGGGTAAATTTTGGAAGGCAGATGGGTTTGTAGATAAGACACTACCTAGAGATTTCGCCCTCATTTTGTGAGGACTTTATGATCTGAGTTCTGGTTTCCTATAGGCGCAAGCCCCTATAGTTAATTACCCCTCCCGATCACGAGAGAGAACTTTCGATTAAGGCTAGTCATCAATCACATATGTATAGAAAATACATGTATCTGGCATATAGTACAGCAATGATTTGGAATTGGAAAGCATTGAATATTTGGAATTTAGGGTTGAATTGGGTATTTGAGAACTGGACTTTGGATTTGGGAATTTGGGGATAGTTTTGATATTTAAAGCTTGAAAATTGTATCATCTCAACTTAAAGCGGATGGTATGGGGGAATGATGATGGACCCGATCAGAATCCCATGGTTCCGTCATCCACGCGCCATCGTGTCCCTGCGTCTACTTAGTCAGAGGAGGTAGTCGACCCAACTGACAGAAGGCAATCCTTGTCGGCAAGGCCATGGGTTGCTTCGTCCAAGGGAACCTTGTAGACCGGGGTTGAATGTTTGTCTAGGGGACAATTTGAACCCCACCTTAGCTGACAGGAGGGCCCTTCGTGCCTATCGACATATCCTATTATTTATATTCAAGATTTGATGCAATTAAGGAACGTAACGGCGCTGGCCATAAACCGGTATTTCGTGGTGCCCATTTGGCGGCAAAACCACTCGGTCCAGAGGGCCCCGGGTCATAACGTTATCCTGCGTGCCATTTGGCGGCAAAAACCGCCGGTTAGAGAGGACACGACCACGTCCTTACTAGCAAGAAGATTGTCTTGAGAAATGATCCTAGTGATATTTTCGACATAGGACATTTGAAGCATCTTTTGTGGCGAAGTAGTTTTTAATTTTTTTTTGGTCCAACCTCCGGCAAAACTGTGCGGAGGGTATGGTGGGGGGAAGTGGTGGGGGCGGGGAGCGGGGGGGGAGCGAGGGAGGAGGGGGAATATTTGTTTTAAGTGGTTGGGATTAATTTCCAATTTTAAATATTATTTTGGAGAATTTTGGGAATATTTGAGATGTTTTGAATTTTTGATATTTCTGTGAGTTTTTTGGATTTTTCTGGATTTTGGTGGAGCTTGAAAGTGTTTCTAATGGACTTTGGGAGACAATTGAAAATATTTGAATCCCCTCCGGTTGAGATCTCATTCACACGGGGCATCAATCGGGGTGATACAGGTCAATTTCTTTTTATTGTAAGTTAACCTGTCATACTTGTCGTGGCTATCCAGAGATCGGTTTATCAGGCTTAATACCTTTATAAAGTGAACATTCTTGATATTGGTAGGCTTCTGAAAGCCTAATAGAATGTATCTAAAGACAAATATAATCTGGTCGTAGGCCAGTATATTTGTTTAAGTTCTAAACCCTGCTTCGACTTCCTATTGACCATATAGATGAGGATCAGTTTCGAACTGAATTTCAGCTTGTAACACCCGGCACAGTCCCTAGACGTCACGTGTGTACAATAACCACGCTCGCCGGGCCCCATTGCGGAGGTATTGAATATATTTTTCCCCTTAGTGAACCTATTGATGTTACAAACTACGATGCAGTGCGGTGGTATCTCTTGGAATAAGACGCCTTCTGTCTGCTTGTATGAATGTTGCAGATCCGGTGGCGTGGCGTAGCAGCTTCTGGATAGAATTGTTCGCTGCTTCGTACAGGTAGACTGTCGTGCACTATTTGTTGATTTTTGTAGGCGGATCATAGTGCACTAACTAATCTCCTGCCTTGTGATCGTATGAGCTCATACTTATCATATTCTTCATGCATTTTGTTGTGATTTTTGATCTTTTCAGTACATCCGCTACTGCTGCATCTAGGTAGGTAGATGTATTTCTTCATAGACTGAAATTGACTTCAGGATATTGCATTTACTGAAGTCTTTCTGCATCTACCCATAGATGGCATGTTATACATACATCTGTATTCGTAGAGGATTTGTATGTATTTCAGATCTTCAATCCTCATTCCTGAGCAACTTGGATTTTATTATGACTAGTTTCTTATAGTCATTTATAAATGACACATTGGATGTATGGAGTGTTGTATCTTCTTGCATGATTGTTGTACAAACTGATGTCCAATTTCAACTTTATAGTTTGCAAGATTGTATATACTTCATTCTTGTATGTTGAATTGTTGTTGATGATGAAGATTCTATTGCATTCATTTGTGCACATTTCATCTAGTTTATATGTTAATCTCTCGATAGTGAATGAAAACTTTGTATCGTTGGCCTCTGGCATGTCATTATATTTCCATCATGATTTTGTAGTCACATTATATTCTTCACAATTTTTCGTCAATTAGAAATGAGATCATGCTTATAGGAGGGACTATAACATGTATGTTGAATGTTGATACCATTGGTCATTAACATTTCACTTCCATTTGGGATGATCACTTCTTAGCCTCTGGCATGTCATTATATTTCCATCATGATCATTGTATTCTCTTCATGATCCTTGCTTGCATGATTGACTTTATCATCTTGCCAAATTACAAGTCTCATTCTAAGCATTGAATTACATTTATCTCTCAAATGAAATAACAATTTCTTATCACTCATTGAAGATATTGTATTGTTGAATGTAAGCATGTCATTGCAATAACTCCAAATTATCCACATACTTGATTGAGATAGAAGCATAAATATGCTAAGTTGGAATACATGGATCCCTTATTTATCCATTTGGTATTCATTGGAGTACATGTCATAGGATGACTTAGAATTTACTTACTCAAGTTCCTTGTGATCCTTTGAGTTCAAACCATATTCAAATCAAAGTCCAAACATAATTTGCTATGCCATATTCAAGTTTAAGTGAATTTCAAGTTCATCTTATTATTCAATGCCAAGTTCTCTTGAGTTCAAGTTTGAGCTCAATGTCATTTTCAAGTTCAAGAATGAGTTCAATTCAGCTTGAGTCCAACTCAAGTCTTACACAAGTCCTCCATGTTCATTGAGTTATGCTTAAGTTATGATTCATTTAGGTTTGAGTTCAATTAAGTTCTCTTGGGTCCATGTCTTGTTCAAGTTCGATGTCCACAAGTTTTGAGTCCAATGTCAAAGTTCACCTTGCAAGTCGAAGTTCATATCCATTTTACTTGGGTTCAACTCTTTATTAAGTCATTTATATTTTGTTCAAGAGTCCAAGTACAAGTAATATGTCGTTCTTCTGAGTTCAATCAAGTCCAAGTCCCAAATTGCTCCAAGTCCTTGGATTTTCAATCCAAATTTCGGCAGTCTTCCGGCGTCTCCCCCGTTTAGGGGAAAAACCAAGAGGCCGCCTACCCGCCACGTCAACAAAGACGTGCACGGTTAGTGTTGTTGAGACACCGCGACAGCATTTTTTTTGTTTTTCTCCCACCACGGCCAACAAAGGCGTGCATGGGGTTTTAAAAAGCGTTTTATTTGAAAAGTGGACAGTTTGCTTTCCCCCCGCTTGGGGGTACTTATAAGTGACCCCGCTTCGCCACACGTGCCGCACCGGGGTTCCATCCTACCACAGCCAACAAAGGCGTGCTTAGGGCAGTTCTCCGATTTGCCACGAATATTGAAGTAGAGTTTTAAGTTTAGAAAGATTCATACCTCCGCGGGGTTGTCGTGGTTGACACGTGGATCGAGGGGTCACTTGCCTACCTCATTGTAGGTGTCGCACCGGGTTCCCTCCTACCACGGCCAACAAAGGCGTGCTTAGGTGGTTTGCCGGTCCAACACGAATGTCGAGGTAAGAGAGTGGAGGGGAGGATTTTTATTTTATTTTTTAAAAAGGGATTAGTTATAATTAAATTTAATTATAACTAATTATAATCATTATTATTTAATTATGATTAAATATTTAAAATATAATTAATTTAACTAATTATGTTTAATTACTAATAATTATTAAATAAATAATAATATAAAATAATCATTCATAATTAAAATAAATTAATTATAAATGATTATGGTGAGAAGTGCGCGAGAGGGAGATGGTTACCTTCAAGCCAGCGAGTCCCTGCGGTTACTTCCGATCAAAATGAACTAACTTCCGATCCTACAGGAAGAAGATGTCGCTGAAGGAGTAAGGCAGAGGGAGAGGCTAGGGCAAAGGGGCTTGGCGTCGGCGTGAGGTGGGTCGGATAGAGAGCAAGGGAGATCGGGATAGGTGCGAACGGCAGAGGATCGGCGTAAGGTAAGGGTTTTCTATCTCTCTCTCTCTCTCTCTCTCTCTCTCTCTCTTTCTGGACGGAAGGGGAGCTTGGGATCGGAGGAGGGAGATCGGGGAGCTCGTGGAAGGAGAAGAGCCGAGAGCCTTGCGTGTATGGAACGAGTAGAGCAGCCACAATGGGAGCTTGGGCTTGGTATTTAAAGAGGCGAACGGGGCTCGATCGAGGAGAAGATCGCATATTTTGCGCAAGATTTCCGGAACGGCGCCGACTGCACACCGATTCAGCGGGATTTCGGGGATGCCTTCGACAGATACGAGGTTTCCGCGATTTCTGGTGGGATTCGCGTGTTAGCATCGATGCATCTGAGTTCGTGGATCCGATGGTTTACAGGCATGTACGTTGAATTTTGGCTTCCTCTTTCTTTTGTTCTTTTGGGTATATGATACAGGTCAACAGTCATAGACATTTGCAAGAGGTTGTACCTGGTTTATGCTTTTTGTTGATGATATTCTTCTTGTTGATAAGGCTAGAGAGGGAGTTGAAGGAAAACTTGAATTATGGAGGTCAACTTTAGAGTATAAAGGTTTTCGTTTGAGTAGATCTAAAACCAAATATATGAAGTGTAATTTTAGTAGTAATAGATCTAGTGGGGGGATTATGAGTTGGGCAATCAAGTCATTGATAAGAGTAAACATTTTATATATCTTGGGTCTATTGCTTAGAGTGATGGTGAAATAGATGGGGATATTATTAGTAGAATTCAAGTTGGATGGTTGAAGTGGAGGAATGCATTGGGTTTATTGTGTGATAGAAAAGTCCCCCTCAAACTTAAGGGAAAATTCTATAAGATGGTGGTGAGACCTACAATGCTTTATAGTGCAGAATGTTGGTCGTTAAAAGAGAAGCATAAATTAAGTGTTGCAGAGATGAGGATGCTCAGGTGGATGAGTTGCTTTACTCTTAGAGAGAGGATATGAAATGAGCATATACATGAAAAAGTTTGGAGTAGCTCCAATGGAAGATAAGATTAGAGGGAGACGTCTTAGATAGTTTGGTCACATAAAATGGCAGCCTTCCAATGACCCAGTTAGGAGAGTGGATGTATTATATTTGTCTTATGTTAAGAAAGATAGAGTTAGTCCTAAAAAGACTTGGTTAAAAAATATTAGAAAGTATCTTTCTTTATTAGATTTAAATGAGAATTTGACTTTTAACAAGACACAATAAAGAAAAAAAGATTCATGTAGTTGACCCCACATAGTGGGACAAAGGCTTGATGATGTTGTTGCTGTTGTATGTCATGGTTATCATTGTAAATTTCAAATTATCCTAGGATTTCTTGATGGGTTTGGTTAGGGTTTGGTCTTGTACTGAAATAAGATGTAATCTATCATTTCTACCTTTTTTTCACCCTTAGGAAACCAACTGGGAGTGAAGAGAAAAGGAAATACTGAGTCTGAGAGGAGATTGGGAAGCAAGAGGATGTTATTTATGTGGATGAGATTCTAGGAAAGGAAGGAAAGCCCATCAAGAAGAGGATATTTATCTAATTTCTAAAATCTTTAATTTGTAAGTGGAAATAAGCCCCTCATAGTTTGCTTCCTTTTTCTTCAGCTCGACACACTTCAATTTGTTTGTACTTTTTAGTTCCAATGCTATTGCCAAACATCTTATTAAGTTGCTATGTTGAGTTTAGAGACCACTTGGATGACCAAGTAGATGTGATTAATTAAAGATTTATGAATATCTTTATGAAATAGAGAAAGAATGGTTGGTTTATGGTATCAAGGTTACCAAACATTTCATTCCTGCACTTTTCAATTATTTTGGAATTTGGTGATCTTTATATGTCATTGGTATGAATTTTACTATAACAAACTCTTTATGTTGGCAACTTCTCTTTAGGTGTGAACTTCAAATCTAGTTGTAGCTCAATGAGTTTTATTTTTTGTCTCAATTCATTTTTGATGCAGGATGATTCAATGTTAGGATTTCCTAATACAACTAATAAGATGTATACTTGAATACATGCAAATAAAATTGAAGATTCAGCCGGTACTTTCCCCCAAATAATTCAATAATTTTGTTCTTTAAATGCAAAGAAAGAATACTTGAATTATAATTCAATTGATAATAAAATGGTCGAAATAATCCGATAAATTTAGCAAGAAATTGGAACCACTTAAATCAATGAGCAATTAAATTTTTTTACAATTTTCCATTTCCTATATATATATTTTTTTTAATAAAATCAAGTGTGTTTAACACACGAATATCAAATTATGTTGGTGAATTGAATAAGTAATGAAACTGCCGATGCAAGAAAAATTAAGCTTCATGCCGATGCGGGGAGATGATTTTCCATGGAATAAGATAGTCATTGTTATATCACACATGATGGAATCATATCTAGCTTGCACTAACAATTGCTCTAGCGAAAGCCTTACATTGCCTTAGATCAACTATTTATTGACTCTTCATAACCTAGGCTAGTACATATGGTTTTCCTAGGATCAATCCTAATTGTAGTTTAAATTAATTTCTGAAGATAAAAAAATTCTAATTTAAATTTCGTAATCAACAAAAAACATCAACCTGCAAGTTCTTTATATACATATTCTGTATCTCTTCGAAAGATGCGCTGAAAAAAACCACACTCCATAGAGCGCCTCCACATAACCTAGAAGCCAAGCTACAATAGAAAGCAAAATATTGAGCAAGGTATATCCATTTTGTCAGTTTATATTGAGCAAGGTAACTTTGTTCCATTCAATTGTGAAGTTATTGTTCAATTTGCACACCCACCTACTGTTGTATTTTCAAGCACGTAATTTCAGTTTGGGCCAATTCAGTGGGTTCTCCAGAATTCATGACAGGATGCAGATCAATAGATCATACAAACAACTCCTGCTAAAAATGACCACCGTTTGCCTGTATAAGTTTTTTATGCACCTGTGTAATACCCAAAATTTTCTTTTTAATTAAATTATACTAGGATTGTCAACTTTTATGAAAATTATCAAAAATTATTTTATAGTGTTCTATTCATCAATTGGAACACATTAGTATATAGAATTATATGCCAGTTTATAAAGATATGAAGTTATTGAATTAATTTTGATTGGAATTATTTTCGTAAAGTTTTAATTGATTTTACTGTTCCTTTATAAAAGTACTGTAGCAGGTTAGTGCAGAATTCTGATTTTTCCACTTATACGTGCATGCATTGGTTAGTAATGAGGGTAATTAGGTAAATTGCTTAGTATTAGTGATTTAATCCCTCCCAGGCCAATTAAAGCCTCATTTTGCCTTTCGTATCTCTTGGTTTTGGTTTTCTGTGGAGTGCCAGTCGTCTGGAGGCGGAAGTTGAGTGCAGGTGAAGGCTAGGAGGAGGAGATCGGTAGAAGGAAAGACGGGAAGAATAGAAGATTGAAGGAAAAGGTAAGAAATTAATTTTGGTATATCATTTAGGTCAGGGGAGGATCTAACGAGCCCCCACTGACCCAAAAATAAAAATCAATTTATTTTAAGTTATATTAATATAATTATTAGTACGTATAAGATTAAATTTAATTTTTAAAACTAATCCTCCACTTCCGCCTCAGCTTCCGCCTTCCGCATTAGCCTAGTTTTCTTTTTTATTTCGTGACATTGTGGGTACTTGGCAGCATGCTTTTTAAGTTTTTATCTCTCTTCTCTCCCTCTCTTCATTATCTCTCCCTACCCCTCTCTCTCTCCCCCCGCCCATATTTGTTTAATTTTTTGTGGAGGGAATTGATAAATTTTTTAAATAAATTTAAGTAAATCAATTAGTTTAATTATATTAACTTTATAATTTTTTATTATTTATATTTTTTTTACTAATTGTGAACCATTATGTCTAATTAATCTAATAAAAATTAATTTAGAATTAATAAACATTTAATTTAAATTTTGGTAGATAATGATCTTATACTAATTTAAATTTAATTAATCTAAATATAGCTCAAAGTTAAAATTAATTTAATTAATTCAAATAAAATATCTTAAGTATAAAGCAATTTATTTGAACTCAATTCATTAATAATCATCGGAGAAATATTAATTTTTTTAATAAATAATAAGATATAGAGTGATATATCTATTTTTTTAATGGAAATGCATATGATTTTAGATGTATTTTTATAGTTTTTTATTAAAAATATGTCTTGTGATCTATGATTACAATGAATAAAATTTGTATTTTTAAAATAATTTAAGGACTAATATTAATTTTTGCCCCTATATAATTTTTTTTTGGCTCCGCCTCTGCTTTAGGTTCTAAAATTGATTATACTCGATGGTTATTTCGGATTTCAACCGGTTATAGTGAAGGGAATTACTACATTATTTAATTGTGCTTGGAAAGTAAGGTTTTCATCTCATTGGTTCTTGTATCAAGGATTTGTCCACTTTTATGTCTATTCCTAAAATATGTATCCGACTTTATAGCCACTCTATAAAAAATATTTAGGATTTATTTCATCCATAAAAAGTTTATTTTATTTCATATTTTATTCTATCATCTACATCACTTTGAGGGTCTTGCACTTCTCTTAGGGTATGCCACCAACCTTTTTGTTTAGTTCCATTTTCCTCCCACACTTATGTTAACCACTTCTATATTAAAAGAAATTTCAATGTTAAATATGGGGGAAAATGGGAATGATGTTTAGATTTAGCGAACTAATATTACTTTACTTCAATGTTACATCTTTTATAAAGTCTTAGATTAATGTGTTCCGAGTGCCTAGTGTCGACTTTAAATTCTTTCTAGTGATTCAGATGCAGTTGAGTCATTCTAAAGCCTACTCCTGCTTGGTTTCGAGTGTTTTGCACTTGAATTTTTTTTGTGCAATGCCCCGACGCTGTGTACCCAAGCGCTCCAACGCTGTATTCTCGAGCAACCTAGTTATAACACCCCACAGTACCCCTTAACAGTACTGTAAAGTATAACAAGAATAGTCATAACATTTCCATCACTAAACATCTCATTCAGTTCATTTCATTTCAGATTATATAAAAGATCATATAAACATTATTTAATATAACAAAGAAAGCATCTAATAATTCAAATACTCCAAATATAAACTTAGAGAGCCACTACAGCAACCAACTAATACAAGACTGAAATATTTCATACCTCCAAAAGTAGACTCATTAAAATTTATTTTAACAAGAAATGGAGAAACACTTGCATAAATTAACTTGCATCAATCTTCTCCTTGCCCTTTCTTGTAAAAACAGTCAGTAATAAAAATACTGGTGAGCTGTGAGGCTCAACAAGTTATGCAGAATTAATTAACAATTAAAATAGCATAACAAGAATAATTACAACATTGAAATCATTACTGAAAACATTAAAAGTCATAATAAATATTATGGTTCACTGCTTTTGGATTTCTATTGAATATAAATTTTCTGTGAAAGATTTGGCTATATTTTCTTAACTTTATCCAATTGAGCCTTGGTAAATCTGACATTATCGCCATTGAAACTCATAGAGGACCCTTTTGCCTTTTTGGGATCCCTTTTGCCCCAGCTGCCAAGCAGGTACCATAATTCCTGGGGTTCTTTTTGCCCCACTTACCATATAGTTCTTGTATGAGAACCCTTTTGTCTCAACTATATTGGTAAAACATACATTGTATATAGCCAAATTTTACATTAATTTAGTATTCAACATTCTTTCACAATTATAGGTCATACTTGTTTTACTGCATGATTTTTTAATCATTTATATTATAATATGTATATCATGAATATGCATATAATAAGCAAGAAAAATGATCTCTTTCTAAAACAATATCAATTAGGAAAACATTTAGATGAACATAATAAGCCTCAATTTGAACTCACATGCTGAGATTATATGAGCATGTATTCATACTTGAAAACTTGGATAAGAATATCATAAAGCAAAATAAATAACTTATAATTCATGTTCTTCTTTAACTCGGTAATTTAGCGATATACAAGTATAAATTTACAAAAATTATATTTAGAATTTATTTTGCATCACTTACCTCTAGGGGTGTTAATTGCGGGTCACGGGTTGGGTTCGGGTCAAACCCGAAACTGACCTGACACTATTCGGGTTCGGGTTAACCCGACCTGTTTTTACAAAAGGGTCGATTTTTCGGACTCGAACCAGACCCGCTTCGGGTTCGGGTCAACCCGACCCGACCCGTTTACGGCAGAGTCAGGTGATGGTAGAGGTTACGACAGAGTCAGGCGACAGCGGTTACGGCAGAGTCAGGCGGCCGGCGGGACAGCGGTTATGGCAGAGTCAGGCGATGGCGCGGATGCGACGCGAGTCAGGCGGAGTCTCGAATACGACGCGAGTCTCCCGGACGTTAGACGCGACGCGAGTCATGCGACGCATTGCAGTCGGGCAAGCAGACAGCGGGTCAGGCGGGGCAAGCATGGTAGCTGGGGAAGGCGGGGTCGCGGGCCAGGCGGGCAGGGCCTGTCAGGACTGGTTTCCGGGTCATTCCGGGTAATTTCCGGGTTCCCGGGTCAACCCAAACTCGACCCGGTTTTGCAAACGGTCGGTTTTCCGGACCCGAACCCGAACCCGACCGGCTTCAGGTTCGGGTCAACCCAAACCCAAAATTTTCAGGTCGGGTTCGGGTTGGGTTTTAGTATCGGGTCCAATATTGACAGGTCTACTTACCTCTTTGCCGAGGTATCTCTTCCAATTCTCTACTTTGCACCCTTCTACGATTGTAAGTCACCTCTAAACTTTCCATTTGCATATGATCAAATTTATCTATGGCACCATAAGTTATAACTTCTTTAAGAACTTCCACTACCATAAGAAATCCACATTAGGCACATACCAAAAGAACTTACCTTTAATTCCTTCTTTCTTAAATTTCTTCTTCCTTATCCAATGTAACCTTTTTACTCTTCCTTTACTGCTTCTACAATAACAATAATTACAATTCTAAATAAATTCATCATTCTCAATCCTGAGTACTGTTTATCAATTACATTTACTTTCAAAAATACTTCACATACCTGTAATAATTTGTCAGAATTTTCTGCACTGAACAGATCTTGGCTTGCCTTCCCTACACTACCGAACTCCTTATAGGAGTTCAGCAACTAGGCCAAATTCTCCTAGTGTGCCTCCCGCAATAGAGAATGCTGCGAATGCTTACAATCGCGCAAGCAGGCACTGTGCCGAATGGTGAACAGTGAACTTCAGCACTGTGCCTGTAGAACTACATGATTTTCTTTCCTGTTTGCGGAACAGAATTTCTGCATTGCTTTTCATAATTTCTCTGAACCGAAATCTTAGATAAGCATATGGGATTAATGGAAAATGGGTCCCACCATATAACTGCCTATACTATTGCTTTCGTTAACTGGCTTGTATGTCAGGAATGGAAGGAATAGATAAGGCTCATTATGGATAACTGCTTTGAGATATTTACATCCAATGAAAGCATCTATTCAAAAATAAAAAGTTAGATTTAATTAACAATAATTATCTGATAATTTAAGGTATATTTTCTTTAATATTTATTACCTGAATTTAAGATATTACACCGGTGTTGCAAAGTTTACTTGTAGAAATGACAGAATGCCGAGTGCCACGATGTTGTATTCTCGATATTGCAGCGCTGTCAGATGGACCAAATGACAAAGGTTGAGTGCCGTAGCGCTCCAAACTGGCGCCGCAGCACTTCAAGGTGAACTAGACAGTTTTCTTTCTCTTTTTTCTTAAGGGTGGCTAGTTTTATTTACTTAACTTTCTCTTTTGTTTTGTAAGAGAGAACGGGCGCAAGAGTGTAGAGAAGCAATGAGAGAGCAAGAGAGAAGAGAGATCTATACTTATTTCTCAGAATTTTCATACTGGATTTCCTGGTGTGGTGTGACTTCGTGGTTTTTTCCCAATTTCAGATTTTTCCACGTTAAATAATGATGCCCTTTACTTTCCATTGCATTTCTATTTTTCTTGTTTGTCTCGTTGCAATGTTTTACTGTGGGCTCCGAAAATTCGGCCCCGGCCTCCGCCCCGGCCTCCGCTCGCTTTTCTTATTCGGCGAGAGAGTTTTAACGAACTAAGTTCCGAGGTAAATTTTGGAAGGCAGATGGGTTTGTAGATAAGACACTACCCAGAGATTTCGCCCTCATTTTGCGAGGACTTTATGATCTGAGTTCTGGTTTCCTATGGGCGCAAGCCCCTATAGTTAATTACCCCTCCCGATCACGAGAGAGAACTTTCGATTAAGGCTAGTCATCAATCAGATACGTAGAGATACGTGTTATCTGGCATATAGTAGCAACAATTGATTGGATACTGATAGAAATTGGATTTGGAAATTGGGTTTGGATTTGGGAATTTGGGAA
>NW_021319809.1:1104919-1112431 GCF_001605985.2 Dendrobium catenatum | reverse complement strand
GCCTTTATTAGTGAATTCATATTGTTGTAGGCCTTGATGGCCTAATACGAATGTATTAAAACAAATATATCGGTCGTAGCAATCGTATATTTGTTTGAGAGTTCGAACCTTGTCGACTCCTATTGACCCGTATAGGAGGATCGGGTTCGAACTAGAATTCACTTGTCAACCCGCGCAGCATCCCTAGACGTCACGTGTGTACCAATAACACGCTCGCCGGGGCCCATGCGGGTTGAGATTGTACTTTCCCCTTTAGTGTACCTATGTGTATACAATTTATAGTGCACGTGTAGGGGTACTTTGAAATAATTGTAGACGCCTTCTGTCTGCTTGTACGAATGTTGCAGATCCGGTGGCGTGACGTAGCAGCTTCTAAATAGAATCGTTCGTTGCTTCGTACAGGTAGACTGTCGTGCACTATTCGTTGCTTTCTACAGGTGGATCATAGTGCACTTACTAATCTCCTGCCTTTGGTCATAGGAGCTTACACTTATTGTGGTCTTTTGACATTCTGCTTGTATATGACATTTAATACATATGATGGGTCCTCCACGACGGTCTGTATATGGTTGTACTTACTACAATTCATCCATCCTTGTTCGTGGAAAATTATTGCATTTGATCAGCATTGAATTGTTATTGATTGTAGGAGTGTCATTGTTCTTGCATCCTACCCACCTTTCATCAATCTCAGGTGGGGTTTGATGATTGCATTTGTTGTAGATCTTTGATCCTTGCTTGTAGAAGGCTGATGTATTTGACTAATACTGAGTGACTATCAACTGTATAGATGATTTAGCATCTACCGCACATTAATCGTCATCACCCATAAGTAGACCACTATATGAGTAAGAACCCTTCCATATTTGCTTATGGTTAGTATGGTGGACTTGCGTCGTTGATCTTTTCTTGCAATCAATTATATATACCCTTCCAATTTCATTACTTGCAAGATTGAAAATGGTTGTCTATGTTCTGATGTTTGTGGTAGGAGTGTTATTTTGTCATTGCATTCATCCTCTACGAATTTCTTTATCTTGCAAATGACTAGAACATTTTTAGTTAGTGTAAGCCATAGAAGTTCAATGCATTGCTCCATATCTTTCATATTTAAGATTCAAATGATACTAGTTTCCCTTTTTCGCTTTGTGGAGAATCGACTCATTTGATTGGACTTGGATTGTCATCAAACATGGTTGTGTTCCTCACAAATGTACCATCTACTATTACATGTCTCTCATAAGCGTACATTCTGCTCTGGTGGACTCCATTCATCTTGTAAGCATGAATAGTTCACTACACATATTATAAATTCTTTGTTGATCAATGTATTTGCTTGCCAGGTTTGAGCACTTTTGCTTGTATTTTGACATTGCTTGTAAGGAAGATGTATCAGTTATTGCCTCCTACTACATGGTTTGTAGTGCCTGTATTTGTCGCATGTCTTTTGATATTCACAAGAGATTGTCACATGTGTCTGTCAATTAATGATTGCTTGGTGCAGAGGAGATTATTTCCTTCACAACTCTCTTGTTTCATTTGTGAGCATATATGATGGCTAGCATGTCATCATATCCATCACAAGCTTCTAATTGCATGCATCCTCTTATATGACTGTTGTATTGATTGTATCAATTTTATCTTTATTATTCACAAAGCAATGGTTCACATTCATGATTACCCATATCAATTTCATTGCTTGTAAACTTGAATATATTTGACTGCTAGATATGGAGGAGCCATGTTGAGTTATACAAGTCTTTAAGTGTTATATGAGGATGATTTAAATCTTGTATGAGTTTGCTTGACAACTCGTACATTCCGATTGGAGTGATAATTCCTTAATATTCATTGAAAATTTTGAATTTATTAACAATGAAGATGCCACTGTACTCTTCATTCGCTCCTCGTCTGCATGCTACCACTTTTGTTTTCGAAATACATTAGGTCCAAGTTCAACTTAGGTTTCATGCCTTTTGAGTTCAAGCTTATGTATTCCATTTGAATTTGAGTCTGCAAGTCTTCTATTTATCTCAATTGTGAGCTCATATTTAAGTTCATTCAGTCTTCCATAGTTTGATTTGAGTTCAGGTTCTAGTCCACTCAAGTCTTTACTTGAGTTTAAATGTCCAAGTTAAGTTCTTGTTGTCATATCATGCCACTTGCAAGTTCAAGTCCCAAATGTTTGCAAAATTAAGTTCACTTGAATGCTCAAATTGTATGAGTCATGTTCAAGCTTAATGTCCACATGTTTGAGTTCAATGTCCAAAATTTACCTTGTTAATTTCAATTTCATTTATTCAAGTTATTTTGTTCAAATAAGTCCATAAGTCCAAGTTCATTTTTTGTTCAAGTCCTTGGATTTTCAATCCAAATTTCGGCAGCCTCCCGGCGTCTCCCCCGTTAAGGGGAAAAAACCAAGAGGCCGCCTACCCGCCACGCCACCAAAGGCGTGCACGGTTGGTGTTTGTAAGACACCGCGACGGTTGTATTGTTTATTTTTCTCCCACCACGGCCAACAAAGGCGTGCTTGGGGTTTTTATAAAAAGCATTTTGATGAAAAGATAGCAATTTTGACATTTCCCCCCGCTCGGAGGTACTTATGAGCGACCCCGCCTCGCCGTAGGTGCCGCACCGGGGTCCCATCCCACCACGCGCACCAAAGGCGTGCTTGGGGCGGTTTTCCGGTTCGCCACGAACATTGAAACAGAGTTTTGAGTTTAAAAAAAAATTCATAACTAAATATCATTATTTAATTAATTATAATTAAAATAATTTATTTTAATTAATTAGAACTAATTACATATTAATTTTAATTAACTATAATCAAAGATAATTAATCATAATTAAAATAATTAACTATAATTAAACTTAATTAATTATAATTAATTTAAATAAGATATTTAACAGAGAATTAAACTCTCTGTTAACAGAGAGTTTAATTCTCTGTTTTAAGGGTTTTGGCCGAAGAAGCATGCGAAGGGGGGAAGTTACCTTCACTACCAGCAAGCTCCCGTATTTACTTCCAATCAAAATGTCTTAACTTCCCGTTCGACAGGAAGGGAAAGTCGGAGACGGGGCGAAGTTGAGCGGCAGGGAGGAAGATCGGTCAAGGGCAAGGGCGTCGGCTTGCACAGGTAAGGAGGATGATCTCTCCCTTTCTCTCTTTCTCTCTCTCTCTCTCTCTCTCTCTCTCTCTCTCGGCTGAAGGAGATCGGGAGGTTGGATGTCGGGTAGAGGGAGTTCGGTCGGAGCAGAGGTTTCGGAGACTGGGTTGACGTCGAGGGAGAGAAGCTTGCGGGATGTGGAAGTAGAGGTTGGAGAGGGAAATCGGGAGAGTCAAGAGTCGAGGAGCAGCAGCGAACGGGAGGGGAGTCGTGGGTCGAGGAGCAGCAGCGAACGGGAGGGGAGTCGTGGGTCGAGCAGCCGAGATGAAGAGTCTTCGGCTCCTATTTAACGACGCAAAATGAGTACTCCCCGACGGGATTTCTGCAGGAATCACGGAGACAGACGTGATCGGCGCCGAATTTTTACAGTTCCTCGGCGGAATTTCAGCAGGGATTTCGGCAGAAATAGTGGATCCATCGGGTAAGGTTTGATTCTGAGCTTCTCTTCTTTTTTTGTTTCCTTTGGATATAGTATACAGGTTAACATTTACTTCCATCCCCAACATTTTTTAACCTTTTGTCTTATGCTTATGCAAGTAAATCATTGATTAGATTGTGTGTTCTTGCATTATTCAACAGTATGTTCCGACTTTTGCACTTTTGTTGGTATTAGAATGCAATTGATTGATATTAAATTATGAGTTTTGTCTTTGACATATTTAGCATGATTTATTCTTAAAACTAATTAGTTTTTCATGTACTCTTTTTATAGGGAGAGCTGGTAGATATGGATCAAAATTTCCTGTGGGTGAAGTGACATGTTTAGATGCTGAAGATTTACCATTGCTTCATTCATCATTAGAGTCATCTTCTCCTGATTTGAAGGTAACTCTTCGGCCATTGATCTTAATCTCCATTGCAGAACAAAATTAATTGGACTCAACATTGTTTGGTTATCAATAAGCATTTTCGCAAATTTCATTAATTAATGTCCAGGACAGTGATCTTGATTCATTATTTCTACACAAGAAGTCAATCTAATGAAGATATATGTGCTTGCCCAACTTCATTTTAGGAATATGACCAACAATTTAACTTAAAAAAGTCAATAAAAATAAGATTGTTTATTGGCATCATTAGTTATACAACTTTCTTGTATTTCTTTGCTTGATGTCAAACTAAACTATCATAACTTTTTATGAAATTTTGTTTTTAAATATCTCAAAGTGCGTATCAAGGTCAACAGTTTTGACTCTCATTTTTAAGTCTTTCTAATTTAAAAATCTATGGATATCAAAATGACCCTTCTGTGTAGATAGGATTTAAGCTATTCTTTACTGAAAAAATCGTAGCGTTAAATCCTGTATAATGATATGGCTTATTCATTGTTGAAAAATTTGCTTGATCAATAATTTAATATTTCTAGAATCCAACAAGTTATTGTCCAAAATAATCACATCTCTCTCTCTCTCTCATATGTGTATATGTGTGTGTGTTTATATATATATATATATTTATATATATCAATGTTTGATAGAGTTTTCTCTTAGAATGAGAGTATTGTCCTCATCCTTAAATTTGATTTTGTCCATAGCTTTTTTATCTTCCTCGAGCAAATTAGAACATTCTGCTCATTTGTACAACAACAACCAGCATTTATCGCAATACGTGAGGTCAGTTCCATGGATCTTTTCTCTCCATTATGTCCCATCAAGAGTCAAATTCTCATTTAAATCTAATAAAAATGTCATTTTTAATACTTTATAACCAAGTCTTTTTAGATATGCCTCTACTTTTCTTTACATAGGTCATATCTAATACATTTAGTCTCTTAAAAGAGTCATCGGAAGGCTGACGTTTTATGTGACCACCAATTAAGGTGAGACTCTCTAACTTTATCTGCCACTTGGAGCTACTCCAATTTTTTCACATACATATATTGACCAATGGACATGGAGCCACTACCCAAGCCAAATTCCAGAAAACCATGAAGAAAATCTACATACATTGTATATGATGGCTTAGTGGACTTCTCTACCGAATCCCTGAAATCCCTGCGCGATCTCCGCCGAAATCCATGAAATATGCTGAAATGTCGTTGAATCACTGGCCTTTATGATGGTTATGTTGAATGTAAATCTCAACTGAAGGGGTTAATCTCAAATATTTCAAAATGCTCTCAAACTTTCACAAAATTTAAATATCTTCAAGTGACCTCAAAGTCACCTTGATGATGACTGTGTTGAATGCATATCTCATCCAGAGGGGTTAATTCCATATATTTCAAATATCACCCAAATATCCAAAATCCAAAAATTCCAAAAAAAGTCTCAAAACTCCAAGATATTTAAAATTAAGATTAAATCATCAACCTCTTATAGTAAAATCCATCCGTCCTCCGCAACAGTTTGCCGGGGTAGACAAATTAAAATTTACTTCAGCTCACATAGAGCTAAATATCTGGTCGAAAATATCACTAGAATCCATTCTCAAATAATCTCCTGCTAGTAAAGACGTGGTAATATCCTCTAATAAGTGATTTTGCTTCCAAATGGCACGGCAAGATAAACGGTTATGACCCAGGGCCGTTGAACAGAGTGGTTTTGCTGCCAAATGGCACCACAAAATACCGGTTATGGCCAGAGCCAATATGTTTCTTAATGGCATCAAATCCTTTAGATATGAATCAATAGAATATGATTGATAGAGCATAAAGCCCTCTGTTAGCTAAGGTGAATTCAAATTTGTCCCCTTAGATAAAAACTCACCCCAGGTCTACAAGGTCCCCTTAGACGAAACAACTCATCGCTACCAACAAGGATCATTCTGTCAGGTTGGGTCGACTACAGAGCCTTGTATTGGTTACCCATACCCACACCCACCCACATACCCACCCATTCCCAATGGCCATGGGTGGCTATGGGTATGCCCATGACCTCATGGGTGGGTACTCAACATCAGGGGACAAACCGATTTACATTATTAATCACCATATGCATGCAGTATATTACAGTATTCCTTACTACGCAGTGCACAGCACTAAACCACGCCGCACCCATGATAAATTTTGACATGTGGCTTGAAAGTTTGCAGTCAGAGAAAAGGGCAATAAACCTCAAGGACATTAATCCGTGGTATATTGCATTCAAGAAGTGTGGAAAGTGGGTGGGTGTAGGTGAGTATGACATCCCGAAAGTCACCATAGGTGGGCGTGGGTGGGCAAAGCCCGCCAGCACTAAGCGTGGGTACCCAACCAGGACCCCATGTTGGGCTCTGGTCGACTACCTCCTCTGATTAAGTAGACCAGGGACCATGATGGCCCGGGATGACGGAATCATGAGATCTTAATC
This sequence comes from Dendrobium catenatum, assembly GCF_001605985.2. Taxonomy (NCBI): domain Eukaryota; kingdom Viridiplantae; phylum Streptophyta; class Magnoliopsida; order Asparagales; family Orchidaceae; genus Dendrobium; species Dendrobium catenatum. The sequence continues at coordinate 1,105,974 of NW_021319809.1, read as the reverse complement.
GGGTCCATCATCCATTCCCCCACCATCATCTTTAAGTGCAAGATGGTGAAATTTCTAATTTTAAATATCAAATCTAAAAAACCTCCAATTTTCAGACTCCTTAACCCATTCTGCTACTAAATGCCAGATAGCACGTATTTTCTACGTATCTGATTAATGACTAGCCTTAATCAAAAGTTCTCTCTCATTATCAGGAGTGCTAATTAACTATAGGGGCTTGCGCCTATAGGAAACCAGAATTCATATCAAAAAGTTCTCGCAAAATGAGGGCAAAATCTCTGGGTAGTGTCTTATCTACAAACCCATATGTCGTCCAAAATTTACCCCGGAACATAAATCCATTAAAGTCCCCCGAAAATAAAAAGCAAAGCGGGCGGAGGCCAGGGCCGAATTTTCGGAGCCCACAATATACAATTTCACATTCTGTCTCTAAATGTAAAGCTAGTCATCCACCCGAGTAGGGGTGTCAATTTCGGGTCACAGGTCGGGTTCGGGTCGAACCCGAATTGATCCGGGTGCAAAACGGGTCGACCTTAACCCGACCAGGGTAGAGAAACCGGTCGAAAATCTGAACCCGGACCCGACCCGGCGGGTTGCCGGGTTGACCCGACCCGACACGGAACCCAGGGGTGAAGCGGGTGCGTGCGGGGTGCGGGACTGCAGGCGAAGCGGGCGAGCGCGCGGGGGCGCGTGCAGGCAAGCGCTCTCGGCGCGGAGTGCGAACGCGGGCGCGGTCGGGCAGGCACCGGCGGGATTCGAATTTTTTGAATTAAACGGGGTTCGCGGTTGACCCGACACCGTCGGGTCAACCCGAACGCTGACCTGGTTTTTTCAAACTGGTCAATTTCTAGGAACCCGAACCGAGCCCATTTGTGAAATCGAGGGTTCGGGTCCAACCCGGATTGTTTCGGGTCGGCAGTCGGGTTGGGTTTTCCGTGTCGTGTCAATATTACACCTACCTACATCACCGCAATCCTCATCTCTGCAAAACTTAATTTTATGCTTCTCTTTTAATGGGCCAACATTCGCTGTCTGTAAAGTTGCAGCGGGTCAGC